>NC_045444.1:69349308-69385512 GCF_002776525.5 Piliocolobus tephrosceles | reverse complement strand
TTTTGAGACGGAGTCTTGCTCTGTCGCCCAGGCTGGAGTGCAGTGGCGCAATCTTGGCTCACTGCAAGCTCCACCTCCTGGGTTCACGCCATTCTCATTCCTCAACCTCCCAAGTAGCTGGGACTACAGGTGCCCGCCACCATGCCCGGCTAATTTTTTGTATTTTTTAGTAGAGACGGGGTTTCACCGTGTTAGCCAGGATGGTCTCGATCTCCTGACCTCGTGATCTGCCCACCTCGGCCTCCCAAAGTGCTGGGATTACAGGCATGAACTACCGCACCTGGCCAATATAACTTTTTATCCACCAGAGGGAGATCTGACTTTTCTTTCTCTTCCTTCACTTTGCCTTGAGCCTTTTTCCAAATGAAAAAACAAAACACACACACACACACACACACACGTACATGCACACGCCTTTTGTGAAGGAGTAGAACAACAGCGTGAGGAAATCTACAAACAGTCCCAAGTTAGAGAATTATCCCTTCACACATATGAGAAATTATATCTAAAGAAGTAAAATGATTTGTTCAAGTTCACATAACTAATTAGAAGCAGAGGTACATCAATGTCACTTTCCTGGGACCAAGAACTCTTCTAATCAATAAGATAAATTCCATTACACCTTGTCAAGGATTTAGCAGACAATTCAAATAATTTAAGAAGTTTAAAGCATATTAATCCATTGCTGTTTGGAAGCCATTTTTTAAAAAGGCAGCTCTCTGGTTCCTTGAATGAGTAAGATGTTTATAGTGAGTTATACTATACATTCTGATGAGATAAAGTCCCAGCCTCCCAGTGATCCAGGTTGCTTGGACATTATCTGTGTGGAAAGGTAGCAAAAAGAATGAGAAGCATCATTTTCTGATTAAGATAAATCTTTTGAAGACTTTAAATTCATGTGTCTTTTGCTGGAAGCCTATCCACCACTGTAATTGAATCCCCTAGTCAAAGGAAGAGATTTCTATAAAGTTTATTTCCTTTCTGGATTAAAAAAAAAAATTACTGCCTACTATGTGTCTAGCCCTGCGTTAGCCAGGATGAGAGATATAAAGCTGAATAAAAAATATATTCTACCTCCTGAAAACTGACATTTTTATTTAAAAATCAATATATTACAAGTGTAAAAGTAAAAGATAAAATGACATGGGTTCAGAAGAGAGTTCTCAATAAATATTTTTTGAATGAGTGAATGACCACTCTCTAGAGGAGGTGGTATTTGAAATGACATTTGAAAATGGGTAAAATGTGAACATGCAGCAACTAAAAAAAGACCTTAAATCAGGGGGACTAGCATAAGTACAGGTAGATGGGAAAGCTCAGGGAATAAGAATTATAGCTACAATTTGTGCCTGGCACTTCATTTAGCACTTTACGAATATCATCTAATTCCACCCTTACAGTAATGATGCTATTATCCTGATTTTACAGATGATGATAATAAGAGCCAACATTTATTCAATGACTATTGTTTGCCAGACATTGTTCTTAAAACTTGTATATGTATATAGTCCCATGTAATCTTAAACCTATGATCTGAATAATATGATTGTCTCCGTTTTACAGTAAAGAAAATAAGAATCATAGAGATAAAATATGTTGCCCAAGGTAATGAAGGAAGCAATGATAAAGTCTAGTTTCTACCTCAGTCAGTTCACTTCTAGAAGCTTTGCCCTAAATTTCTGTTATATCCGTCTATTAAATAACAGTTCAATTTTGCCTGAATAAAGGGTACAGAAACAAAATAGTTGAAAATAAAGTAGGAAAAATAAAAGAGCAGTCGAATCCCAGACTAACATGTTTCTTTTGGTCCACACCTGCTTTAAATATCAGAAAATTTTACATTAAACATTGGGATTTTAGTCTTTTCTTGAAAATTCACCAGCACTCACAAGGCCATTTTCCACAACAATGCTTAGCTAGAGCTAAGCAGAGCCTGCCTGCCTTAGACAGCTTGCCATAGTTGTATGTTCTTTGTATTCTTTATCCCTTTTATTATTTTTAATTTTTTGTGATTATCAACTATTTCAAACATACAAAGAAGGTACATAAAATAACAAAAGACACACAATCAACCACCCAATTTAACATGTTTCGCCATATCTGCTTCATGTCAGTTATTTCTTCTTGAAGAAACGAAATGTATGGAACTTTTGAGTAGTGCTAGTGAAAATGATAACTGCTAGAAATACTTTGGAAAGCAATTTGGCCACACCTAATGTGATGGTTAATACTGAGTGTCAACTTGATTAGATTGAAGAACACAAAATATTAATCCTGGGTGTGTCTGTGAGGGTGTTGCCAAAAGAGATCAACATTTGAGTCAGTGGGCTTGGGAAGGCAGATCCACCCTGAATCTGGTGGGCGTAATGTAATCAGCTGCCAGTGAATATAAAGCAGGCCGAAAAATCTGAAAAGGTGAGCTGGCCTAGCCGTGAGCCTACATCTTTCTCCCGTGCTGGATGCTTCTTGCCTTCGAACATCGCATTCCAAGTTCTTCAGTTTTCGTACTCTGACTGGCGGCTCTCCTTTCTCCTCAGCTTGCAGACAGCCTATCGTGGCACCTTGTGATCATGGAAATTAAAACTTAATAAACTCCCCTTTATATTTTTTTATTTTTTATATATTTAATATATTTATATATACTTAGTAAATTCCCCTTTATATATATTTTTATATATAAAGATACATATAAAGATATATATATATATATATATATCTCTCTCTCCTATTAGTTCTGTCCCTCTAGAGAACCCTAATACACCTAATAAAGTTAAAGATCTTCAAACATGGCCACATCTCAAGATATCTATTCTATAAAGACTCTCATATATGCATGAGACACATGGCTTCCTATTCATTTACCTACTTCATTCATTCACATTATCTGCATGGCCTGTAGGTATTTGCAACATCTAGATATATAGTATGGGGGGAAGAACAGGTTATATTTTATTAAATTTGCTAGAAAAATATCCTTCTTAAAATAGACATTCCAGGACTGGCATACAGGAAAATGACTTGGAACTATTCCCTACATGTCTAGCATGAAAAAGTCCCAGTATCACTGGTTTCTGGACCAAAAGTTCTATGCGTTTTTAACAGGTTTCAGGAGATATGTTCAAAGCATTTTATTTAAAAAGGATTCTATATTCAAACAAAGAGAAAAAAACTGCTGAGTTAGAAGAAAATCCATGGATGTTCCCCTGCCTCCCCAATCCCTCTGTCCCCAGAACTTAGCAGAGGCTTTATATGAAAATGTACATTGTTACCATGCAGCCTTTCTCCTTGGAACACACTCTGAAAAACAGTTTACTAGACTTTTATTTTACCTTTTAAGACCTGATCAAAAGGTAAGCCAACCTATCTTTGTAGACTAACAGTATATTTTGTGATCTATCTACATGGTTTTTATAGAATAAATATAATCTCTTCCATATTAGTTTTCTATTGCTTCCAAAACAAATTACCACAAACTTAGGGTCTTATAGCAACACCTATTTATTATCTCACCGTTTCTGTGGATTAGGTGCTGGGGTACAATATGGTGTAACTGGGTCTCTACTTAGAACCTCAAACCCAAAGTCAAGGCATCAGCAGACCTGAGATCTTTTCTCGAGTCTCTGGGAATTAATCTACTTACAAGCCCATTCTGGTTATTGGCAGAATTTTGTTCCATGCAAGCCCCATTTTCTCTCTGGCTGTCAGCAGGGGATCACTCTCAGCTTCTAGAGGCCTCCTACATTCTCTGGTGTATAAAAGAATACCACAAACTGAGTGGCCTGAACAACAATTTATTTTCTCACAATTCTAGAGGCCATAGGTTCCAGAGTAAGGTGCCATCAGGGCTGGTTTATGGTGTGACCTCAACTCTTGGCTTGTAGACAGCCACTTTCTGTGTCTTCACGTGACCTCTTCTCTGTGCCTCCCCAGAGGGACAAAGATCTCCAGCACCTCTTCCTTTTCACATAAGGACATAAGGATCGGATTAGGACCCCATTCTTATAATCTCATTTAACTTTAGTTAGCTCCTTAAAGGCCCTATCTTCAAATACAGGAACAATGGAGGTTAGAATTATATCACATGAATTTGCAAGGCACACAATTCAGTTCGTAACACTTGGTTCATGGCTCCCTTCAAAGCCGGTAAGGGTAGAACAAGTCCTTCTCAGCTGCCAATCTCTGACCTCACCTACCTAATCTTTCCTGCTTTCTCTTCCACTGCATCTCTCTGAATTTTTTTTTCAAGACTACTTTTCTAGAACAGTTTTAGGTTCACGACAAAACTGCAAGGAAGATAAAGAGATTTTCCACATTCTCACTGCCCCACACATACTTAGCCTCTCCGACTATCAGCATCCCCCACCAGAGTGGTGCATTTGTTACAACTAATGAACCTGCATTGATACATTGTTATTACCCAAAGTCCATAGTTTATATTAGGGCTCTCTCTTGGTATTATACACTTTGTAAGTTTGGACGAATGTATAATGATGTGCATCCACCATTATAGATGCCCTACTGGCCTGCAGTAGGCCTGGAAGTTCCCTCAGTTTTAACTCCATTCAAGATGAGGACAGTAAAAATAAGTTTACCTAAACAGCTACGGTAAACTGAAAAAAAGAGTAAACAATTTAGGGGAGCACTAGGAAAAAAAATTGACAGAAACATTTCTGGACCATAAAGACAGGCTAAAGATCACTGAGTATCTAGAGGTGGGAAAAGTAAAAAACAAATAATAAAGGGTATAAAAATTGCACATGTATACTATTTTGTAGGGAATTTTTAAAGAATCCAGAACAGAGTTGGTTGTCTGTTACCCATATGTATGTCTTCTAGTTTCTGGACGTCCTACAGTAAATTCTTAAGGTGCAATACTGTTTCCCTCTGATTTTTCTGTATTACTCATCTATTTTTTTTTTTTTTTTTTTTTTTTTGAGATGGAGTTTTTGCTCTGTTGCCCAGGCTGGATTGCAATGGCTTGATCTCGGCTCACTACAACCTCCACATCCCGCGTTCAAGTGATTCTCCTGCCTCAGCCTCCAGAGTAGTTGGGATTACAGGTATGTGCCACCATGCCCAGCTATTTTTGTATTTTTAGTACAGATGAGGTTTCACCATGTTGGCCAGGCTGGTCTTGAACTCTTGAACTCAGGTGATCCACTGGCCTCGGCCTCCCAAAGTGCTAGGATTACAGGTGTGAGCCACCACCGTGCCCGGTCGACTAATCTATTTTCCTAATTTCCCACTAGTGTGTGGTTTTAGGACCAGTCGCAACAGCATCACCTGGAAACTTGTTAGAAATGCACATTTTCGGCCCTTCCCCATTGCTCTTTTCCCAACATCTAACTCTGTCCTGCTCTCCTGTGCCTTTCCACTCATCTTGCCAGCAAATAAATCCCCAACCACAGATCCATCCAACCTGCACCTTTTCTGCTTCTCTGTCACAGCACTGTTCTTAATGAAGTAGGAGTATCAGTCAGCCTCGTTTTTCTAAGTTGTAAGCGCCTTAAGATACATATTGTGTTTTCTACCTGACCCACAAGAGTTGTTTTTTGTTTTGTTTTGTTTTCTTTTTCCAGACAAGGTCTTGCTCTGTTGCTCAGGCTGGAGTGCAGTGGCATAACCACAGTTCACTGTAGCCTCAAACTCCTGGGCTCAAGCAATGCTCCCACCTCGGCTTCCTCAAAGTGCTGGGATTACAACAGTGAGCCAGTGCACCTGGCCAAGAGTTGTTTTTTGGATAGAAAAAAAAAAAAAAAAGATTTGAAAGCACAGGTTAGAACACACTGGTGTGTTACGATGTACCAAGAGCAAAGATAACAAACACTTTCCAGAATAAGAGAAACAGAACAGAAAATTTTACATAATAAGGAACACGGATATGGATTCAGGAATTTCTCAAATCAGACTTCATTGTGAACCAAGCAAATAGCTACACATTTGCATCTGCTGAAAAGCACACAGAGTCAACAAATTTATTGACATAAACTGAACTGCTGAGCTAGGAAGGTGCGGACCACTGTGAATTCTGTGAAAAAACTTTACACTCCACTGCTGTGAAATGTCAAGGATAATCGAACAACTTACTGTGATTTCTCTTAGTCTCAAATTTATAAAACAGAACAAAAAGTTAATGTTAATTTTAAAATCCAAAAAGAAAGACGTGTATACACAAAATTAAGAGGAAGATGGGCAAAATAAATTATTCCTTCAAAGAACGGAATTAAAAAAATGAGATTTACTAAAAGGTCACGACTGAAATTATTTAATAGAAAACAGCTCTGCCACAGCCTGGGAGAGGAGATTTTTTAATGTTCTCTCTTCAAATGTAAGATGATCTTAGCACCTGGAATCCACCTCTAGATTTCACTGTTAAAAATTAAAAAGTCATACTAAATCAGGCATGTAAGAAGGTAGCAGGCAAGAAGCTTAATTCATTATCTACTTTAGACTGCACTCATCCTACTTCTGACTTCTGCGGAAAAATAAGGCAAAATTTTCTACATGAAAAGAGGACCATTTTCTGGATACTCATGTGCCTTGTACATAACATATGACAATGGGATGTAGGCTGATGTGAACTTATGAAAGCATCATTGATGAAGAAGTAATTGGTAGCAAATCTCTACCAAGGATAGTATATTTACCATCTAGAAAGTTGCTCATGAACACTTAGTAATTAAACAAAAGGTACTATACTTGTAATTCCAGAGTTTCTGTCATTCATTCATTCTATTTTACTTGTTGTACAACAAGCTTTACTGTGCATCTACTAGGTAGCAGTCTCTGAGCCGCCTCTGCACTTGAAAAGCATCCAGTCAAGCAGATGAAACGGGCGAGTGAAAAACAGCTAAGAATTCGAAGTGACCAGTACCTTCACGTAGGCTTGGACCAAATGTTACGAGGCATGGTACTATTCAGCATTCAGTATAACCTGCAGATGTAAAGAGCATTTCCACGCCCCCAGGATTTCCACTCAGAATAGAGGCTACACTGAAAACAATGCAGAGCTGAGAACAAAACAAAGTACGTAATTTCCCTCCCAAATTCAAAGAAAAGCAGGATAAATACCTCTACTATAAGGTTTTTGGAGTAGTAACATTCCAAAAGAAGGTTATAGCAAAACACTATCCCTTCTCCCATAAAGAGTTTGTGAGTTATCAGTGATCATTTGCCTATTTCTACCTCTGTTCCCTTGGGGATAGGCTTGTCACCTAAGCTGCAGAACCACCGGCCTGCAGATAAACTTCATTCTGTCAGAATATGGGGGAAAGTCCAGCTGTAAAGCTGAGAGGGGGTGAGCCCAGGGCAGTCTAAAAGGGTAGTCTACAATCCCATTACTTAGCTTACATGTACGCCTAAGTTCCCTTAAGTCAAAAAATGCTGAAGGCAAGTAGGGCTTCTTAAGGTATCTGTTAGCAATTCATAACAACTCCCCACTAAAGCAGGGAGACTCCCCTTACAAGACTTCCCACCAAAGGATAAAAAGTGGCTCCAGCTGGAAAGAATCACTAGGGAACTATTTAAGGGAAAGCCAGTGCAGATTCCACAGAAGAACCAACAAATACAATGCATGAGAAAGCCAGCATTTCCATGCCAGGGGCACAAAGAGAGCCAATGGACAGCTGGTGTTAGGCAGAGAAACAATAATGGCCAGCAGAGGAGGGGATCACAATTGCCACCACCAAATCGTAATCATTTAGGAGCACAGACATTACCGCACACACACACCTGCAGCTTCTGCAGCTGTGTGGGCACAGAGAGCCTGGAGGGAAGGGGGGGACAAGCCAGACACCAGTCTTTCTTTTGTCAGGACTCTGCAGCTGCGTGGGAGCTCTGCCCGAATCCTTGGAAGGGGTTTTTGAAATGGACACTCACATGTAACATTTCAAGTTGACTGAAATTAAACGGCTTTGAACTGAAAATGGCTGAAAGGAGGGTTGGGGGTCTAAGGTAGAAATCAAATGTGGAAGACCGTTGAAACTCTTAGATCATATTTATTGCAATAATCATAAGTTTTATAAACTTAAATTTGTATATCACATTTGAGTTTAAGAAAATTTAACACACTTTTGTTTCATTTTATTATTTTTAATAAGTCTATGGTATTTTAAAAAGCAATTGAACCCAACCTATTTGACTGATATGAAGTTAGCCAAGGTAACCCAGATAATATATTGCAGAAGTGAAACTAGAACCCAGTTTCAGTTTAAATAGATTACATTTTAAATGGGTACACTGGCTTTAAATGGGTAATGCTGATTGCATGGTCTGGAATTTTTAAAAACTCATGCCAGCAGAATTTGTAATGCTTACTCTCCTTGTCTTTAAGTAATGGACTCTACCTGTAAGGCCTGCCATCTACTGGTGCCATATATATTTATTAACAATGTATTATGCCTGGTACACTGATGCAAAACTATGTTTGTACGTTAGGAAATGCTACAGGCCTTCTGATTAGCTGTGATGGAAACTGTGACCACAGGCAAATTTTGTCCTTGGAACAAAGTCATTAAATCTATAGCACCTCTGCAAATTAGCATGTTTTTAAAATTTCAGACATTAGCTAAAAAACAATAATTTTCCAATTTTGAATTTATCCCCTCTGAAAAGGGAAGTAGCTTAAATTACTTCTAAGGATGTCCTTCAAGAACCCTGAAACTTAGCAGGTAAATTTCAAGGACACTGCTAAATACTCATTCCACTAATTTGTACTTTACCCTCATATTTTCAAAGATTATCTTAATTTAGCCTGTCTTAGCTTTTTACGTATTGTCCAATGGATGAATTAATGAAAAGTGAATCATTCTAAATGCTCATTACTTCTTAAGAGAAATGAATGAATGAATGTTACAAGGCTTTCTATGTGTGAAAATCTTTGCAATCATTTATTAATCTGGAAAGACTGAATTTGTGACCTTGTTATCTTTGATGACTGATAAAAAAAAAATGCCTTAAAGTCATTATAATCAGATACAGCTGCTATAAGGCAAGATCTTACCAGATGATAGATCTCAGAGATAAGACTACTACACACTAGTTGGTCTCTGAAGCCTGAAATAGAAGTTTCACTTGGGAAAATAGGACTATAGGCCTAAAATATATAGCCTTCACTGATCATCTGTGAAATGGGTGAAGTTTCAAGCTCTACTTGAAAATCAACTCCACCAGTATATGGAATGTAGAGAAAAGCAATCTGCTCCATTGGAGCTGTTAGCAGAAGAGCAGTATTAGAAAATAAGAGGTCTACTAGTAGACAGGTTTTCTCCTAAGACCTTAGTGCTTAAAAAAAAATTGACGAAGTTGGAGATCATCATTTTTTAACAAAATATAAAGTGACCATATCCATACAGAAATAATCTGTTAAACATTACTGCCGAGAAGAGGTCGTTTACCTTGTTTATCCGTTCTGCGAACCAGACTTTGGACTGTAATAGTCATACTGGACTGACTCATTCCAGCTTTCTAGCTACTAACTCAGAACTTCAGGAGCATCACAAAAGAAATGGGTGAGAGTGGCTAACCCTTATTATGGAATATAATATATATTTGAATTTCATTCCATAATACATATATATCTAAATTTCATCAACTTTAAGCAAAATTATATTCCACCTACTGCTACTACTCAGTAAGGCTCTGATATTAATTTACATTTACTGATATTTATTTACAGCTGATCACCAACAGCTTTTGCCCAGTGATTGGTTCAGGTATGAGTACAGTATGTGATACCATCTTAGCCAAAGAGATGCAAGAAGTCTTCTGAGTGTTTCTGGGAATATTTTTGTCATTTTTACTGATTATATGAATCTGGGTGAAGTATATCTCCTGCCCCATTAATACTGTAACTTGTCATATGACTTGCTTTGGCCAAAGGAATGCTAGCAGATGTGAGAGGAAGAGAGATCCTAAATGTGTTTTTACAGTTCGGTTTGGCATCTTGAACTCCCATGAAAGACATGCCCCAGGTAGCCATGAGCAATAGAACGTGACATGTGGAGCACACTTGAACCTGACCTGAAGCCTGGAGCCAAGTTGAACCACCCTGCAGCATGATGTGGAACTGCCCCAGCTTCCCCACAAACCTGAGATGAAAATTTAAAAAAAATGATTGTTGTTGTAAGTCATTGAAATGTGAAGCTGTTTTCTGCACAGCATTGTTGTGGCCGTAGCTGGCTAAAACAATTAGTGACTAATTCAAACTGGGTTTTCAGGGAGGGCTTCTTGGAGGAGATGACATTTGCACTACATTTAAATAAGACAGAATCAGTGCTAGGGAGAGATCAGGGAGATGATCACTGCAGGTGGGACATTGCTTAGCTAGTGCAAGGGCACTAGGAAAAGTCAAGGATTCACATGTGAAAAAGAAATGGAAAAGTCACATAACTAAAGATTAGTGGCAAAGGGTAAAGTGGTGTGTGTTGAGGTCAATGAGATGAGCAATTTCCTGAATACGTAAGCTAGGGTAGGAAATTCAGGTTTTATTCTGGTAGCAATGAAAAGCTCCTGGAGGATTTGAAACAGAGAAGAGATGTGGTCATATTTACATTTTTTTAAAAATATTGCCCTGGCTGCTGTGAGAAGTGGATGATTAAGGGTCAAGGGTGGAAGGAGTAAATCAGTTAGTAAGGTATTGCAGTAGTCTAGGCAGGAGATAGTGGTCGTTCAAGAATCTGTGGATTCTCCTGACCTCAACCCCCACGCCCGTTCCTTGAATTTTGACTTAAGCAAGTAGGTGTTTGCTGGTGCCATTTACTGACAAAGGGAGAAAATGAGTAGATGGATTGAAGAGTGAATGGAATCAAGAGGGTTTAGTTTTCCCCTATACAATTTGATATATTCCTAAAAATCCAGGCAGAGATTTAAAGCAAGCAATTTACTCTATGAATATATATATATATATATTAGATAGATAGATAGATAGATAGATAGATAGATAGATAGATAGATAGATAGATAGATAGAAAGATCGATCTGAGGATTCAGAAAAGGGTAAGCATTGAAAAATCTACTATAATTTTGGTAGTCATGAGGACTCCCAATTGGCCAGATATCAGTTGTAGTATAGATACGGGATAACAAAGAGAGATGTCAGGTGTTCTATGGTAAAAATTACTGAAATATTTTCTTTGAGATGAGTGCTCTGACATTTGTTTTCTATCTCATTTTTGATTATTGTCCAAAAGGCCAGTATAAAGCATGACATCAGGTCATGATTTGACTTGTAGTAAAAATAAATAATATTACTTCTAGCAAGTAATAAGAGCACTCTAGTCTTATTTTATACAATCATAAAGAACTTTGTCTGTAACAAATGAAATCGCTGGCAATAATTCCCTTCTTAGAGACAAAGTGCAAGGAGTATGTCCCATGAATAACAATTACATATTTGTGCAATATTTTGTATGTCCCGAATTTAGAAAGTTCAACTTTTAAAGAGAAAAATATAATACAGAAATCTTTTTTATTATTGCTTGCATGCACCAAAGGGCTATTTGCCAGATGTATTTAGTGTTTTATTCTGACATGTTCAAGAGGCTACAGAGTAGATGTTAAACATGAGAACAACTGGTAAATGACAACTTAAAAACAAGAAAACAGAAGATAAAGACACAGGAGAGTGATTTAAGGAATAGGTAAGAATAGAAAGAATAAATAACAGCAAAATCAGACCGCAGGCAAAAGAACTGGCAAGATATTCTATTATAGTGCATTGGGGGGTCCATGGAGGAGGAAGAAAAGGGAGGTATACATGCATTTGTCAAGATTTTATGTAGTCTCCCAGCATTTTATCACAATTCTCTCCCCCACCACCTGTTTCCTTTTCCTTCTCTCATACACACACACACACACACACACACACACCAAATATAATCTCTATTTTATAAGTCAGTGTTGCCAGTTAAATTCTAAGATTCAAATTGTTAAGCTATTGTGTGTCTGTTTTTAGTAATTTCTCACAGTAGTTAAGCTTGGGAGGGCACTCGAGATCATTTTTTTTTTAAACTTAGAAGTAGGCTTCATTTCAGGTACCTTTCTGTTGTCTGAAACCTGAAAAATTCAACAGCAGCACAAAAGTTGAGGTAACTTGTGCCCATGTTTAAAAGACTGGGAAGGACTAATGACTCTTTGCTGAAGTTTCTCATTAGAGATCTTTTTATATAACCCAAGCTTGCAAATGCATCAGATGCATACCCCTAAGTCGATTCCTGATTTTACGTGGGAAGGAGAATAGGGTTTAGGTCACTGTCTACCTAAATATGCCCACAGACTGTTTTCCATGTGCATGTATCATATTAACCAGAAATGATTACAACTTAGAAGGTTGATTTAAAGAAAAAGAAATGTATGTCCTTGGCTTAAGACCTTCCAGTTCTAATGACTGATTTGTAGATAGAAGTGGTTCTGCTCTGGATGATTACATTTTTCACAGGGAGAAAGGACAGTCATCTGAGAAGCTCATTCTTTGCAGATTGTTTTTCAAAGTGCTTTCTGTGTAAATTATGAATATATGGGGATAAGATAAAGTGAAGCTGGAGAAGCTATTGTGCCTAGTAAAATGTCTAGTCTAGAGTACAGATATTTTTCATTAATGTGGTTTGTTGCTTAGAACAGAATGAGGATTTCATTTTTAAATACTATCTTTCTTTCTAATAACATTTCTAATAATATAGATATTTCTAATAATATCTTTCTTTGAATTTTTTTCTCTGAACTAAGTATTTCATTTTGGTTGTTATATTCTGATTAGCATACTTGATATGTCAGAGACCCAGTGTATTCTTCCTTTAGCCATTTGATATTTAATATTTTTATTACCATTTGCTACATATTCTATAACAAATAATTGTATTATTTCTTCAGTAGCAAAATTAGACAGCTAATTGTTTCACTGACCTTTATTAACTGCTCATTTTATTCTTTAGATTATTATTCACAGATGACCTTAAATGTATTGGTTGAATATTTTAAATGGTTTTAAGAAAGATTTAAACTGCTCAAATAAAGATGAATTTCTAAGACCACAGACGCTCATGAAACATATGGTTATCTGTGGTAAACATTTGTTATACACGAAAAGCTGTTAAAGTAATACATTGGCTCAACCATTGTTTCCTTGCATGTTCACTGCTTCCGATTGTTCATATTATCTAATAAAAAAAAAAGTGTGGGCAAATTATCCCATAATTCTAATCTGGAGAGAAAGGGACTCAATCTCTAATTCAGTGGTATCAATTTTCTATTGGAAATAAGGAGAAATACCCAGCATAACTTACACATCTAGTAAAATGAAGCCATTTCATCATTGATTTTCCAGTTCTAGGTGTAAGTAGTTTATATGTTTTACTTTCATTTTGGCTATATATGATAGTTGCTGGTTTCTCTGCTGTTTTTATAATGTTAGCTAATTTTGTAATTTCAATTTTACTAAACAGATTTCTTTCTTTAATGTTTAGGAGCTTATTTGCTTTTACCAAGAAACTTCTGTTAATAGAAACATAGGGAAAAAAATAGAAAAAATTGCTCAGAAAATTTGATAAAACATTTTATTCTAAAATACGAAGAATGTTCATCCTAGAGTCACTGTGCAAATTAATGAGATTGTTTTGATTTTGCTCTTAGTATTATTCTTTTTTTAATAAGATGATTTTACCAGTATTCAAAAATATATTTTTTAATAAGATGATTTTACCAGTATTCAAAAATAATATTTTATCTAAATCCTGTCCTGGTGATAGCAAAATACTGACATTTAAATCAAATGAAATTTAAAGTTTTTTTAAAGAAGCACTCTGAGACACCCTAATGTCTCAGGCACCATAAAAAGCGGTGAAATTCAAGTAAACAACAGACACAACTAAGGAAAGTTAAAAAGTGTGGTGTTTATACTCTCACTGTCTTTCTGGTCCAGGATATTCTCCTCTCTTCTCTCCACATCTAGTGGGTTGAATTGTGTTCCCCAGAAATATGTTCAAGTTCTTATGTCTGGTACTTAAATGCGAATGCGGCCTCATTTGGAAATAAAGTCTTACAAATGTACTGAAGTTAAGATAGGAGCATACTGGATTAGTGTGGGCCACAGTCCACCATGAGTGGTTTGCTTATAAGAAGAGGAACAGACACAGGGAAAGCAGCCATGTGAACATGGAGGCAGAGATTAGAGTGACATAGCTATAAACCAAGAAATGCTAGGATTGCTAGGAGCCACAGAAGCCAGGAAAGGGGCAAGAAACCCATTCTCTTTTGGGGACCCCATGAAGAAGCCAACTCTGCTGACATCTTGATTTCAGACTTTTGGTCTCCTGAAGTATAAGAGAAAAAAATATTTGTTGTTATAACTCACTGAGTTTGTGGTATTTTGTAATCATAGTCCTAGGAAATGAATACACAATGTATCTGTAGTCCAGTGAAGACACAATTCAAGTTCCTTCAAGGCACACTCCTGACTAGTCCAGTGCACAGCACCTTTCTTTGTCTGAATTACCAAGGCATTACAACATACAGTTTAAGAATAAGTAACATTTGTCCCATAATTTGTACACCACTTGTAGCTGAGGGACAGCTTTTTCTTTTGAATCACACATCCCCCTCTCTTGAACAGTTTCATCCTTGCCTCCTCTGAATACCTAGGAGTAGATTGTGGACAGCATGTACAAAATATGAATTAGCAAATACTATTCTTATTGACTGATTGAGATGCATACTAGCAGAGAGGTGGTTAGGATAAATATGAATAAACTAATAAAATGAATCTGCTTTTCCCCAACAGAATAAATAAGCAGAAATTATAGTTATTTACTTGCTAGACTAACAATAATCCATTATTCATTAAAGACCACTTTAACCTACATAGGTATACACTGAAGTTGGAATTTTGTACTAGTTTCACCTGGAGATTAACACATTCTTTGTTATGTGTTCGAAATTATGCAGACTACAGACAAAACAATTTATGAAATTCTTCAACTTTTATCAAGAAAAAAATAAAGAATAAAATTATTGAACACTCACTATTTCACAATTTTTGTTCCAAATGATTTAGTCTTCTCAACAACCCAATGCAAGAGGCCTTATTACCATACTCCTTTTTAAGTGAAGAAACTGAGACACCAAGTAGTTAACTATCTTGCCTAATATTGCAAAGGTACCGCATAGCAAAATCAGTTGCAAAGGATATATCTGTACTCAAAATTTGACTGAGTTTCATTTTTCTTCCTGATTCTAGTTAAGTAGCACATGTGTAGAAGAAGGAGTTTAGGCAAAAGGAATTTAGTGGAAAAATTAAAGATAGCTCATTATCCCACTGAACAAGTAAACAACACAATGAATGGAAAGAAAGATACCAAATATAATCAGACACATATGAGAAGAATGAATTTTTATGTTCATTGTTGTGCATATAATGAATACCTACAATAGTATGCGCTAATATTTATTGGTGTCACACAGAAAACCACTTTCTCATAAAGTTGATGACTTAGTTCAGACATTTTAGAATAATTAGAATTAAAGGAGAATTTTTTAGCTTATTTAGAAAGCCAGACTTCATAAAAACTCTAATTGAATTAGTTAGAGTTAACTAATACATTCAGTCATTAGAAGTGAAATGTCTTTTCTATAAAGCAGACCCAAAACAAACAGACTGCCCATTTTTGTTATTATCTTTAGTTTAAATTAATAATAACAAGAGAGAAAATGCATACAGTGTTAAGTTTGCAAAGACCATCATATGCAGTATCTTATTTAATTACCAAAGGATTGAGGGTTCAGGAAGCTGGTATGATCACCATCCTACATGTGTAGAAACTGAAACTCAGAGGTTAGTGTCCTATTCAAGGTTTAGAGTCTATTATATATTACTAAATCTTATGATTCTTTTTTCCAGTAAGTAAACTCAGATTTTTAATTACTTCAAATTTGGTGCTTTCTTCCTTCTCATCTTACTGTTAAACCAAATCCGTGAGATGTTATATGACATGCAGAAAAGTACCTTACATGCACCCTGTACAGCCCAATCACATCTCTCTTCAAAAACAAAGAAAAATCACTTGGGAAGGCAACACTTGAATGGTATGATCCCGAAATCAGCAAAGAACTCTATGTTAGCTGTTTAAATGGTCTCATTAAATAATAAACACTTAAGCTTAATTTATATCTTTGATCACACTAAAGGTCATCATAAACTTGCACATGAAATTATTAAATCAACATGAAGAATGAAATCCAATTAGGTCTTCATGTGTCATGTCTAATAAAATCATTTATATTAGCTAAACCTTTCAGAAGTGTCTGCTTTTTAAAGATGCTCTAGCTGTATACTGAGAAGTATATTTTCTAGATGGACTTTTTCAGCTATAGTACATTTAACCTTGGAGTCATGTATTCCAACTCCCTACCATCTATTTCTCCCAACCACCCCACCCCAATTTATTACTATAAAATGGAGAAGAAGGTTCAGGAGGGAAAATATTAGCATATGTTATTCAGAAATAAGAAAGTACTAAATATTTTTCAATATTTTACTTATAAATGTGTAATATTTTACTTCAACTTAGGCTAGTAAAATTGTTTAAAATTTCAATCATATATCAAAGCAAATTCTCAATATGTCAAAGATTTAAATGTAAAAATTGAGGTGATA
Organism: Piliocolobus tephrosceles; assembly: GCF_002776525.5. Lineage (NCBI taxonomy): Eukaryota > Metazoa > Chordata > Mammalia > Primates > Cercopithecidae > Piliocolobus > Piliocolobus tephrosceles. Next base: position 69,368,867 of record NC_045444.1, on the reverse strand, counting down.
CAAGTACTAGAAGAAAAACTAGGTAACTATTTTCTAAATATTAAAGTAGGGAAGGACTTTTTTTTTCAGGTACTTTTTTTGTTATTATTATACTTTAAGTTCTAGGGTACATGTGAACAATGTGCAGGTTTGTTACATATGTATACATGTGCCATGTTGGTGTGCTGCACCCATCAACCCGTCATTTACACTAGGTATATCTCCTAATGCTATCCCTCCCCTTTACCCCCTCCCCACAATAGGCCCCGGTGTGTGATGTTCCCCTTCCTGTGTCCAAGTGATTTCATTGTTCAATTCCCACCTATGAGTGAGAACATGCGGTGTTTGATTTTCTATTCTTGCAAAAGTTTGCTGAGAATGATGGTTTCCAGCTGCATCCATGTCCCGACAAAGGACTCAAACTCATCCTATTTTATGGCTGCATAGTATTCCATGTTGTATATGTGCCACATTTTCTTAATCCAGTCTGTTACTGATGGACATTTGGGTTGATTCTAAGTCTTTGCTATTGTGAATAGTGCCGCAATAAACATACGTGTGCATGTGTCTTTATAGCAGCATGATTTATAATCCTTTGGGTATATACCCAGTAATGGGATGGCTGAGTCAAATAGTATTTCTAGTTCTAGATCCTTGAGGAATCTCCACACTGCTTTCCACAATGGTTAAACTAGTTTACAGTGCCACCAACAATGTAAAAGCCTTCCTATTTCTCCATATCCTCTCCAACCTCTGTTGTTTTCTGATTTTTTAATGATTTCCATTCTAACTGGTGTGAGATGGTATCTCATTGTGGTTTTGATTTGCATTTCTCTGATGGCCAGTGATGATGAGCATTTTTTCATGTGTCTGTTGGCTGTATGAATGTCTTCTTTTGAGAAATGTCTGTTCATATCCTTTCCCCACTTTTGGATGGGGTTGTTTGTTTTTTTCTTGTATATTTGCTTGAGTTCTTTGTAGATTCTGGAAATGAGCCCTTTGTCAGATGAGTAGATTGCAAAAATTTTCTCCCATTCTGTAGGTTGCCTGTTCACTCTGATGGTAGTTTCTTTTGCTGTGCAGAAGCTTTTTAGTTTAATTAGATCCCATTTGTCAATTTTTGCTTTTGTTGCCGTTGCTTTTGGTGTTTTAGACATGAAGTCCTTGCCCATGCCTATGTCCTGAACGGTACTACCTAGGTTTTCTTCTAGGGTTTTTATGGTATTAGGTCTAACATTTAAGTCTCTAATCCATCTTTAATTAATTTTCATATAAGGAGTAAGGAAAGGATTCAGTTTCAGTTTTCTACTTATGGCTAGCCAATTTTCCCAGCACCATTTATTAAATAGGGAATCCTTTCCCCATTTCTTGTTTTTGTCAGGTTTGCCAAAGATCAGATGGCTATAGATGTGTGGTATTATTTCTAAGGGCTCTGTTCTGTTCCATTGGTCTATATCTCTGTTTTGGTACCAGTACCATGCTGTTTTGGTTACTGTAGCCTTGTGGTATAGTTTGAAGTCAGGTAGCATGGTGCCTCCAGCTTTGTTCTTTTGGCTTAGGATTGTCTTGGCAATGCGGGCCAAGATGGCTGAACAGGAAGAACTCCAACCTCCAGTTCCCAGTGTGAGTGACACAGAAGACAGGTGATTTCTGCATTTTCAACTGAGCTTTGAAGAGAGCAGTGGTTCTCCCAGCACGGAAGTTGAGATCTGAGAACAGACAGACTGCCTGCTCAAGTGGGTCCCTGACCCCTGAGTAGCCTAGCTGGGAGACATCCCCCACTGGGTGCAAACTGACATCTCACACCTCACACAGCTGGGTATACCTCTGAGATGAAGCTTCCAGAGCAAGACAGCAACACTCACTGTTCAGCAATAGTTTATATTCTGCAGCCTCTGCTGCTGATACCCAGGCAAACAGGGTCTGGAGTGGACCTCAAGCAAACTCCAACAGACCTGAAGCTGAGGGTCCTGACTGTTAGAAGGAAAACTAACAAACAGAAAGGACACTCACACCAAAGCCCCATCAGTACGTCACCATCAAAGACTGAAGGCAGATAAAATCACAAAGATGGGGAAAAAGCAGGGCAGAAAAGCTGGAGATTCAAAATATCAGAGCGCATCTCCCCCTCCAAAGGAACGCAGCTCATCACCAGCAACAGAACAGAGCTGGACGGAGAATGACTTTGACGAGTTGAGAGAAGAAGGCTTCAGTCAAACTTCTCAGAGCTAAAGGAGGAAACTACGTACCCAGCACAAAGAAACTAAAATCCTTGAAAAAAGAATGGATGAATGGATAACTAGAATAATCAATGCAGAGAAGACCATAAAAGAACTGACAGAGATGAAAACCATGACACGAGAACTACGTGACAAATACACAAGCTTCAGTAACCGACTCGATCAACTGGAAGAAAGAGTATCAGTGATTGAAGATCAAATGAATGAAATGAAGTGAGAAGAGAAGTGTAGAGAAAAAAGAGTAAAAATAAATGAACAAAGCCTGCAAGAAATATGAGATTATGTGAAAAGACCAAATCTACATCTGATTGATGTGCCCAAAAGTGACGGGGAGAATGGAATCAAATTGGAAAACATTCTGCAGAATATTATCCAGGAGAACTTCCCCAACCTAGCAAGGCAGGCCAACATTCAAATTCAGGAAATAGAGAGAACGCCACAAAGCTACTCCTTGAGAAGAGTAACTCCAAGACACATAATTGTCAGATTCACCAAAGTTGAAAGGAAGGAAAAAATGTTAAGGGCAGCCAGAGAGAAAGGTCGCGTTACCCACAAAGGGAAGCCCATCAGACTAACAGCAGATGTCTCGACAGAAACTCTCCAAGCCAGAAGAGAGTGGGGGGCCAATAGTCAACATTCTTAAAGAAAAGAATTTTCAACCCAGAATTTCATATCCAGCCACACTAAGTTTCATAAGTGAAGGAGAAATAAAATCCCTTACAGACAAGCAAATGCTTAGAGATTTTGTCACCACCAGGCCTGCCCTATAAGAGATGCTGAAGCACTAAACATGGAAAGGAACAACCGGTACCAGTCATTGCAAAACATGCCAAAATGTAAAGCCCATCAATGCTAGGAAGAAACTGCATCAACTAATGAGCAAAATAACCAGCTAAGATCATAATGACAGGATCAAGTTCACACATAACAATATTAACCTTAAATGTAAATGGACTAAATGGTCCAATTAAAAGACACAGACTGGCAAATTGGATAAAGAGTCAAGACCCATCAGTTTGCTGTATTCAGGAGACCAATCTCATACAGAGAGACACACATAGGCTCAAAATAAAGGGATGGAGGAAGATCTACCAAGCAAATGGAAAACAAACAAAAAAAAAAAACCAGGGGTTTCAATCCTAGTTTCTGATAAAACAGACTTTAAACCATCAAAGAGCAAAAGAGACAAAGAGGGCCATTACATAATGGTAAAGGGATCAATTCATCAGGAAGAGCTAACTATCCTAAATATGCACCCAATACAGGAGAACCCGGATTCATAAAGCAAGTCCTTAGAGACTTACAAAGAGACTTAAGACTCCCATACAATAATAATGGGAGCCTTTAACACCCCACTGTCAACATTAGACAGATCAATGAGACAGAAAGTTAACAAGGATATCCAGGAATTGAACTCTACTCTGCACCAAGCGGACCTAATAGACATCAACAGAACTCTCCACCCCAAATCAACAGAATATACATTCTTCTCAGCACCACATTGCACTTACTCCAAAATTGACCACATAGTTGGAAGTAAAGCAGTCCTCAGCAAATGTAAAAGAACAGAAATTATAACAAACAGTCTCTCAGACCACAGTGCAATCAAACTGGAACTCAGGACTAAGAAACTCAATCAAAACTGCTCAACTACATGGAAACCGAACAACCTGCTCCTGAATGACTCCTGGGTACATAAAGAAATGAAGGCAGAAATAAAGATGTTCTTTGAAACCAGTGAGAACAAAGATACAACATACCAGAATCTCTGGGACACATTTAAAGCAGTGTGTAGAGGGAAATTTATAGCAATAAATGCCCACAAGAGAATGCAGGAAAGATCTAAAACTGACACCCTAACACCACAATTAAAAGAACTAGACAAACAAGAGCAAACACATTCAAAAGCTAGCAGAAGGCAAGAAATAACTAAGATCAGAGCAGAACTGAAGGAAATAAAGATACAAAAAACACTCCAAAAAATCAATGAATCTAGGGAAGGACTTTCTTAGCACAGTACATATGAAAGAAGCTAGTTAAAAAAAAAAAATTGTAAGATTAATAAATGTGATCCTTGTTCATTGTTGTAGTTTCATTATTAAGCAGAGTTCTGACACTTCTTAGTAAAGTACTCAACCCATAAGTAGTCATTGTTACCAATGTTCTAATTTTTTTAATTATGTCTGACACCCAAAAGATTAGTGTCCTTAATTTATAAATATTCTTATCAATCATTAAGAATTGGTTGCTTATCAAGTTCATATACTTCTGTAATATTCATTTAAGATCTAAAGTGAATACTTCTGTGATGAAAATTTTTCTCTAACACTTTAAATTTTTCAGCACACTCTTTTGTACATCATAGTCCTAGAATTGTACATATTAGTCTCTTAATATTTTAGAGTATGTAATTAATATTTGAGAATATGTTTTCAATATAAATTTTTAAAACATCTGATATAAAAAATAGTATAGGTCTGTGTATTTTTCTTTAAATTTAAAATTAAGGAGAATATTTACTGTCAATAGTTACCTCTCTACCCACTAAGTAAGCTTCAGATACTTATATTTCACTACACATCTCAAACCAAACTTTTCTGTATTTTTATAGTTCACAATGCATATAGCTTCCCTGTTGAATTTGCCTCTCCTAACTAGTTTCTCAGAGAGTCTCACATAGTTTGTCCACTTGATCTTATTTTCAACCTTTTATTATTTCACCCTAGCACAGAAACTAGAGACTTTGGTCTCCTTTATTCTGTTTCCACTACCATGAGAGATTCTTTTTTGAAGGTTTTTTGTTGTAATTCTTATTACACATCATTTGTTAATTGCCCATGAAGATTTCCCATGATTTAAAGGTAGCAAGGTAATAGAATTATCAAAGATGTCATTATTGTGAAATATGTGCTCTCAATCTTTGTCATTTGGCTTCAGTTTCTGGCTGATATCTCTCATTATTTGCCAGTTATTCAAAATTAACACCAGGAACTTTTGTGATTACTCTCTAAAATAAGAAAGCAGAAACAATGTTCCTACTTAAGAAATAAATACCATTTATCTATATTAAATCTAAAAACCTAAGCATCCTCCTGTTTACAGTTCACTTTACATAATTCCAAGAATAACTTAGTCGCCTACTAGGTCATGACATCAAAAAGTTGCAAAATACAATCATTTGTCAAGCCCAAGCATAATATTTTTAAAGATCTCCCTTTTTCTTTGTAAATTATAAAGCAAATAGATCCCCAGTTCCACTGCAAGTCCTTTTCTATGATATTGAATCAAGCCCAAGCATAATATTTTTAAAGATCTCCCTTTTTCTTTGTAAATTATAAAGCAAATAGATTCCCAGTTCCATTGCAAGTCCTTTTCTATAATATTGAAATCCATGAAAAATGAAGAGGATAAATGTAATAGAAACTTGTCCTTTGCACTTTTCCCACAGGAACCATACCTTTGGGTTTAGTGATATTTCTACAATTTGAAAAGTTTATCTACCAAGATGTGGTGACTTTTATCTGAAATTTGTACACAAATATCATTGTTTATAAAGCTTTAGATATGTTTGATAATATTCTATGAACGCCTCCTTTTGAATTAAAGAAAAAAAAATATGTTTAATCATTAGGGCACTTTCACTGAAAATTTCAGGTTACATTCCCTATTTTAGGCCTTAAGACTCTGAGATTTCCCTAAACTGTGCTTTTTTATGCCAGTAGTACTAAAACTCAAACTAGAATGGCCTTTAAAAATAAAATGTAAAGGAATTTCTACCAAGCATATACAAAGGGTAGAGAAAAACCGCATAATCAAAAAAGTCCTGAAAAGCAAGTAGAAAGGTGGTAGCAGTAAAATACATTATAGTTTCAAGGTTGCATCAAGAAGGGCCTGTGCTTTTCCATAAATATCTACCCTATTCACCCAGCAAAATGACATTTGAAATTCTAAAAAGCAAATTCATTCCTTTGGTGTAACTTGATAAAATATCGATATCCCTGAGAATATTGCAATATTTTATCTGTCATTTTATTTTTAGTTTGAATGAGTTTCAGAATCATTTCCAGCCCGAACAATTCCAAACCATTAATAACTTACACTCAAAACAAGCACACATAAGCTGAGTCCATTTATATGCCAGGAAACTGTAGTAAATTGCAAGTCCTGAAAATTACAATGTAGACTACAATGGTTACTAAAGGATAAGTAACAAAACATGCTAATTTGAATATGTATTATTAAAATTTAACAGTAACTGCACCAATGATTTAAAGACTTAGATAAACAAGAGTTTGTTTTTGGATTTTTTCAGAGTAAAAAAAAATTCACTGACATTAGAATTGCTGGTTCATGGTAACAATTAGAAGCACACCAACTTTTAACTCATTTTGTTATTTTTAAATTCTCTAGAGATGATGTGCCCCCCTACTACCTGTATTCAGGGTGATCTACTCCCACAGTCTTATCCTTAAAGTTAACATTACTGAGTTTTTCCATTTATACCTGTTGTAGAAAGTATAATATATAACTTCAGTAAAGAAAATAAATGACCTTCCATTTTTGCCATTGACTTAAAAGATTGTCTAGGGCAAGTCTAGGGCGGTTGTGCTAATATGGTTGGTAAAGAAAACGGTATATAAACTAGAATTTGTTCAGCACAAGTCCTGTAGACCAGGAGAATGGGAAGATATATTCAAAGTGCTGAAGGAAAAAAAACTGCCAACCAAGAATACTTCACCCAGTAAAACTGTCCTTCAGAAATGAGGGAGAAATAAAAATTTTTCCAAACAAACAAAGGAGTTCATCACCACCACTAGGCCCGCTTTACAGGAATTGCTAAAAAAGAGTTCTTTAAGCTGAAAAAAAAAAAGCTCTTACTAATGACAAAAACATAAGACAGTAAAAACTCAATGGTATAAGTAATACATACTCATTCTCAGAATTTTTCAATACTATAAAGTTGGCATGCAAAACAATTTTATCCCTATTAGGAGAGCTAAACAACACAACTATTAAAAACAACTGTAGTTACAGTAAGTTGTTAAGAGATATAAATTACAGAAACAACTGTACATTTTGACATCATAAAAGGGGAAGGAAGTGAAAATGTAGTTTCTGTATGCAATTAAAGGCAAGTTGTTATCAACTTGAAGTAACCTAGAGGGATAAGGTATTTTTTGTGATCCTCATAGTAATCACAAAGCAAAAACTTAAAGGAGTTGCACAAAATATGAAAAAAGAAAGAATAAAACCATACAACCACAGAAATCCATCAATCCACAAAGGAAGACAGTAAGAGAGCAAGATAAAAAACAAATGAACTACAAAATCATCAGAAAACAAATTACAATATAACAGTAGAAAGTTCCTATCAATAATGACCTCTATTGTAAATGAAATTCTCCAATAAAAAGACATAGAGTGGCTAAATGGATTTAAAAATAGATATACAAGATTCAACTACATGCTGCCCATAAGAAATTTGCTTTACTAGTGAAGATACACATTGACTAAAAATGGAGGGATGGAAAAAGATATTTTATGCAAATTGAAAGACAGCAGGGGTAATTATACTTATGTAAGTCCAAATAGATATGTCAAAAACTATAAAAAGAAACAAACAAGGTCATTATATAATAAAAGGATCAATCCCCCAAGAAGGCATAACCATTGTAAATATATATGCACTCAACATTGGAGCACTTAAACACATAAAGCAAGTATTAAATGATCTGAAACAAAAGATAATCTGCAATACAATAACAGCAGAGACCCTCTCCTGACTTTTAACAATGGATAGATCATCTAGGCAGAATATTAGTAAAAAACAAAAATTAAACTTGAATTATACTTTAGTCCAAATGAACCTAACAGACATATACAGAAAATTCTACCAAACAACAGCAGAACACACATTCTTCTCAATGACACATGAAACATTCTCCAGGATAGATCATATGTTTGTCCACAAAACAAGCCTTAACGAATTTAAGAGGACTGAAATCATTTCAAATATCCTTTCAGACCACAATGGCATGAAGCCAGAAATCGGTAACAAGATAAGTCTAGGAATATACACAAATATGTGGAATTTTTAAAAACAATCACCTAAACAACACAGCAAAAGATTTTAAAAATACCTTGAGACAAATGAAAATGGAAACAAAATATACCAATACTCCTGAGATGCAGCTAAAGCAGTCCTAAGAGGGACATTAATGGCAATAAATGTCTATATCAGAAAAGAAGAAAGGTCACAAATAATCTGACTTTACACCTTAAGGAACTATAAAAAGAAGAATAAACTAAGCCCAAAGATAGCAGATGGAACGAAAGAACAAAGTTCAGACAAGAAATAAATGATACAGATACTAGAAAGTAATAGAAAAAAATCAATGAAACTAAATTTTTGGAAAGATAAAAATCAACAAATCCTTAGCTAGACTAACTAGGAAAAAGGAAGAATCTACTCAAATAAGATCAGAAATGAAAACAGAGACATTACAACTGATATCATGGAAACACAAAGGATTATAAGAAACCATTATGAACAAATTTACTTCAACTAACTGGGAAATCTATTTTTAAAAAATTCTGAGATGCATACAACAAACAGAGACTGAATCATGAAGAAACAGGGAAATCTAAGCAGTTCAGTAATGAGTAAGGAGATTAAATCAGTAATAAAACATCTCTCATCAAAGAAAAGTCCACAAAAAGCTCCACTGCTAAATTCTAAAAGACGTTTAAAGAACTAACACCAATTCTTTTAAAATTCTTCCAAAAATTTAAAGAGGAACAAAGACTTTCTAAGGCATTTCACGAGACTAGCGTTATCCTGATACCAAAGCAATACAAGTACACTAAAAGAAAAGAAAATTATAGGTCAATATCCCTGATGAACCAAGATGCAAAAAGCCTAACCAAAATATTAGCAAACCAAATTCAAGAACACATTAAAAGAGTAATTCACCATGATCAAGTGGGATTTATCCCTGTAATGTTAGGATGTTTCAACATATGCAAATCAATAAATGTGACATACCACATTACAAAATAAAGAAGAAAAATTATATGATCATCCCTATAGATGTAGAAAAAGCATGTGACAAAATTCAACACCCATTCTGATTTTTTAAAAAAACTCTCAACATATTAAGTATAGAGAGAATGTAATTCAACACATTAAAGACCATTTATGCCAAAATTGTAGCTAATATTATTCTCAACACCAAAAAGTTGAAAGCTTTTCCTCTAAGATCAGGGACAAAACAAGGATGCCCAATTTCAACTACTTCCTTTCAACATATTGGAAGTGCTGGCCAGAGCAACTAGGCAAAAGAAAGAAAGAAAAGGCGTCCTACAAAGAGAGGAGGAAGTGAAATTGTCTGTATTTGCTGATGACATTATCTATACATAAAAAATCCTTAAGACTCCAACAAAGAAACTATTTGAACTGATCAAAAAAATCAGCAAATTTGCAGGGTACAAAATCAGTAGCATTTCTCTATACTAATAATGAACTATTCAGAAAGGAACTTAAGAAAACAGTCCCATTTACAATAGCAAACCAAAAAAATTAGGTACAAACTTTACCAAGGATATAAAAGTCCTTTCTACTCAAAACAAGAAAACACTGATGAAAGAAATTGAAGAAAACACAATAAATGTTAAGATACCCTGTGTCCATGGATTGGAAGAATTAATATTCTGAATATATCCATACTACCCAAAGTAACCTATAGACTCAACACAACTACTGCCAAATTTCAATGTCATTTTTCACAGAAATATAAAAAGAAATCATTAATTTGTGTGGAACCACAAAAGACCCCACTTAACCAAAACAGTCTTGAGCAAAAAGAACAAAGCTGGAGGCATCACACTTTATGGTTTGAAACATTATAAAGTAACAATAATTAAAACAGCATGGTATTGGCATGAAAACAGAAACACTGATCACTGGAATCAGACAGACACTTCAGAAATAAACTCATGCATTTATAGTCCATTGATTTTTTTAAAAGGTGCAAAATACACACAATTAGGAAAGGACAGTATCATCAATAAATAGGACCTGGAAACTGGTTATACACAGGCAGAAGAATAAAATTAGACTTTTAAACCATATACAAAAATAAACTCAAAATAGAAAAAAGACTTCAGATCTGAAACTATGAAACCACAAGAAGAAAACAGGTCAGAACAATGATTTATTTGGATATGATCCCAACAGCACAGACAACAAAAGCAAAAATAGACAAATGGGATGGCATTAAACTAAAAGTCACTGCACAGCAAAGGAAAAAACAAAGTGAAGAGACAACTCAGAGAATGCAAGAATATATGCAAACTATATCTGATAAGGGATTAATGTCCAAAATATAAAAGGGACTCAACTCATTAGCAAGGAAACAAATAGCTCAATTAAAAGATGGGCAAAGGACCTAAACAAATATTTCTTAAAAGAAGATATATATGAATGACCAATAGGTACACAATAAATGTTCATTACTAATCATTAGGGAAATACAAATTAAAACACAACGATATATAATCTCGCGTCTGCTAGAATGGCTTTTATCAAAAAGATGAATAGTAACAACTATGGGAGAGGAGGCAGAAAAAATAGAACTCGTATACAGGCATGTCTTGGGGATATTGCAGTTTCGATTCCAGACCATGGTAATAAAACATATATTGCAACAATAGAGGCACAAGAGTGTTTTAGTTTCTAAAGTGCATGTAAAGTCATGCTTACAGTATACTGTAGTTTATTAAGTATGCCATAGCATTATGGCTAAAAAGACAATGTACATATCTCAGTTAAAAGTACTTTATTGACTGGGCACGGTGGCTCATGCCTGTAATCCAGCACTTTGGGAGGCTGAGGTGGGTGGATCACAAGGTCAAAACCAGCCTGACCAACATAGGGAAACCCCATTTCTACTAAAAATACAAAAATTAGCTGGGTGTGGTAGTGCGCACCTGTAATCCCAGCTACTCAGGAGGCTGAGACAGGAGAATCACTTGAACCCAGGAGGTGGAGGTTGCAGTGAGCCAAGATGGTGGTTACTAAAGGTCTGAGTGGCTGTAACAAATTAATAAAATAACACAACAACAAATTTTGCTAAAATCATTGATCCTTCCTTTCACAAAGAATGTTTTTTATTATAATTTAAGTTCTGGGACACACGTGCAGAACATGCAGGTTTGTTACATAGGTATACATGTGCCATGGTGGTTTGCTGCACCCTTCAACCCATCATCTACATTAGGTATTTCTCCTAATGCTATCCCTCCCCTAACTACGCCCCCTACACCCCAGCAGGACCCAGTGTGTGATGTTCCCCTCCCTGTGTCCACGTGTTCTCATTGTTCAACTCCCACTTATGAGTGACAACATGTGGTGTTTGGTTTTCTGTTCTTGTGTTAGTTTGTTGAGAATGATGGTTTCCAGCTTCATCCATGTCCCTGCAAAGGACACGAACTCATCCTTTTTTATGACTGTATACTGTATGCATGGTGTGTATGTGCCACATTTTCTTTATCCAGTCTGTCATTGATGGGCATTTGGGTTGGTTCCAAGTCTTTGCTATTGTGAACAGTGCCACAATAAACATACGTGTGCATGTGTCCTTATAATAGAATGGTTTATAATCCTTTGGGTATATACCCAGTAATGGGATTGCTGGGTCAAATGGTATTTCTAGTTCTAGATACTTGAGGAATCACCACACTGTTTTCCACAATGGTTGAACTTATTTACACTGCCACCAACAGCGTAAAAGCGTTACTATTTATCCATATCCTCTCCAGCATCTGTTGTTTCTTGACTTTTTAGTGATCTCCATTCTAACTGGCAAGAGATGGTATCTCATTGTGCTTTTGATTTGCATTCCTCTAATGACCAGTGATGATGAGCTTTTCTTTTTTTTTTTTTCATATGCTTTTTGGCTGCATTAATTTTTTCTTTTGAGAAGTGTCTTTTTATTTCCTTCACCCATTTTTTGATGGGGTTGTTTTTCTTTTTTTTTTTTTTTTTGTAAATTTGCTTAAGTTCTTTGTAGATTCTGGTTATTAGCCCTTTGTCAGTGGATAGATTGCAAAAACTTTCTCCCATTCTATAGGTTGCCTATTCACTCATGATAGTTTCCTTTCCTGTGCAGAACTCATTAGTTTAATTAGATCCCATTTGTCAATTTTGGCTTTTGTTGTCATTGCTTTTAGTGTTTTAGTCATGAAGTCTTTGCCCATGCCTATGTCCTGAATGGTATTGCCTAGGGTTTCTTCTAGGGTTTTTATGGTTTTAGGTTTACGTTTAAGTCTTTAATCCATCTTGAGTTAATTTTTGTATAAGGTGTAAGGAAGGGGTCCAGTTTCAATTTTCTACATATGGCTAGTCAGTTTTCCCAACACCACTTATTAAACAGGGAATCCTTTCCCCATTGCTTGTTTGTGTCAGGTTTGTCAAATATCAAAAGGTTGCAGACGTGTGGCATTATTTCTGAGGCCTCTGTTCTGTTCCATTGGCCTATATATCTGTTTTGGTACCAGTACCATGCAGTTTTAGTTACTGCAGACTTGCAGTAGAGTTTGAAGTCAGGTAGCATGATGCCTCCAGCTTTGTTCTTTTTGCTTAGGATTGTCTTAGCTATACATGCTCTTTTTGGTTCCATATGAAATTTAAAGTAGTTTTTTCTAATTCTGTGAAGAAAGTCAGTGGTAGCTTGATGAGGATAGCATTGAATCTATAAATTACTTTGAGCAGTATGGCCATTTTCATGATATTGACTCTTCCTATCCACAAGCATGGAATGTTTTTCCATTGTTTATGTCCTCTCTTATTTCCTTGAGCAGTGGTTTGTAGTTCTTCTTGAAGAGGTCCTTCACATCCCCTGTAAGTTGTACTCCTAGGTATTTCATTGTCTTTGTAGCAATTGTGAATGGGAGTTCTCTCATGATTTGGTTCTCTCTGTGTCTAACATTGGTATATAGAAATTCTTGTGATTTTTGCACACTGACTTTGTATCCTGAGACTGCTGAAGTTGCTTATCAGCTTAAGGAGTTTTTGATCTGAGATGATGGGGTTTTCTAAATATACTATCATATCATCTGCACACAGAGACAATTTGACTTCCTCTCTTCCTATCATATGATAGCTTTTGATCATTTGATAGCTTTTGATTCACAGTACACCCTCTTTCAAATTTGAAGTCAATCCTCTCAAAACCTGATGCTGTCTTATCGACTAAGTTTATGCAATATTTTAATTTTTGTCACCATTTCAATAATGTTCACAGCCTCTTCAGCAGGAGTAGTTTCCATCTCAAAAATCACTCTCTTTGCTTAATCATAAGAAGCAACACTTTATCCATTCAAGTTTTATCATGATACTGCAGCAATTCAATCACCTCTTCAGGCTCCACCTCTATTTCTACTTATCCTGCTATTTCCACCACATCTGCAGTTACTTCTTCCACTGAAGAAGACCATTTCTTGGTCTGACCAAAGAGGAAACATCTTGCTGAAACACATGTAAATTTAACCTTACAACTAGTTTGATGGCAGTGCCATCTAATGTTGTTACAACAGTTTAATTTAGGCGGGAGGCAAAATGTTCTACAAGACTTAAAACAGAAGATCCTGAAATAAAAACAGTTGATGTTTACATATATGTTTTATAATATATTATTATAAAAATAATTTTATCTCTCTACAGTATTTTGCATGAATTTTGGCTTGCTATTACTAAAAATTTTAGCAAAAATTGGTTATAAAACCAAACAAATCTAAATTTGGCTTTTAATACAATTGTCCATTTGTTTTTTATTTTTAGTGTAATTTTTCTAGATCGAAACAAATTGCATGTGAATATGTAACAAAAGTGACAATTCAGTAAAATATTTTAAAAATTATAAGGGAAACATTTGTATGACTAGAAAAGATTTGCATGACTAGATACCCATATATGAATCCCAGTACTAATTTCTAAAGAAACTGTGTTCTGGTCCTTACCAATCAAAATATAACCTCATTCTAATGCTCATTATAATGCTCTCATTATAATATCCCAGCATTGAAAAATATAAAAAGGTGATCTTTAAAATGTAGCATGGCTCTAGATACTGACATAAAATATAGTAAAATTGCAATATAAGATAGTGCCTTATAAAATGTTAGAATTTTTTCTAATATTTTCCAAAATAAAGATCATTGATCATATTTGAACCTATTACAATGTTTGAACATGTTGTATATAAAACATGGTTCACTCCTGACTGCTTTAAGAATTTCAATGAAAATTTCAACTGCAACTGCGTGAGCAAGTGTGATCCAGTTTAGGTAAATTAAGTAGAACCAGAATGTTGAATATTGGCCCCACCTCTCTTCTGGCTTGTAGGATGTTTTGCAGAGATATCTGCTGTTGGTCTGCTGGGCTTCCCTTTGTGACCAGACCTTTCTCTCTGGCTGCCTTTAATATTTTTTTCCTTCATTTCAACCTTGGTGAATCTGACAATTAAGTGTCTTGTGGTTGCTCTTCTCAACCACTGCTATTCAACATAGTATTGGAAGTTCTGGTCAGAGTAATCAGCAAAAGAAAGATATAAAGGCTATTCATATAGGAAGAGAGGAAGTCAAATTGTCTCTGTTTGCAGATGACATGATTGTATGTTTAGAAAACCCCATCATCTCAGCCCAAAATCTCCTTAAGCTGATAAGTAACTTCAGCAAAGTCTCAGGATACAAAATCAATGTGCAAAAACCACTAGCATTCCTATACACCAATAACAGACACACAGAGAGCCAAATCATGAGTGAACTCCCATTCACAATTGCTACAAAGAAAATGAAATATCTAGGAATACAACTTACAAGGGATGTGAAGGACTTCTTTAAGGAGAACTACAAACCACTGCTCAAGGAAATAAGAGAGGACATATACAAATGGAAAAACATTCCATGCTCGTGGATAGGAAGAGTCAATAACATGAAAATGGCCATACTGCCTGAAGTAATTTATAGATTCAATGCTATCCCCAACAAGCTACCATTGACTTTCTTCACAGAATTAGAGAAAACTATGTTAAATTTCACATGGAACCAAAAAAGAGTATGTGTAGCCAAGACAATCCTAAGCAAAAAGAACAAAGTTACAGGCATCATGCTACCTGACTTCAAACTATACTACAAGGCTACAGTATGAAAGCAGCATAGTACTGGTACAAAAACAGATATATAGACCAATGGAATAGAACAGAGGCCACAGGAATAATACCACACATCTACAACTGTCTGATCTCTGACAAACCCAGCAAAAAAAGCAATGGGGTAAAGATTCCCTATTTAATAAACGGTGTTGGGAAAACTGGCAGAAAATATGCAGAAAACTGAAACTGGACCTCTTCCTTACACCTTATACAAAAATTAACTCAAGATGAATTAAAGATTTAAACATAAACCTAAAACCATAGAAACCCTAGAAGAAAGCCTAGGCAGTACCATTCAGGACATAGGTATGGGCAAAGACTTGATGACTAAAACACCAACAGCAATGGCAACCAAAGTCAAAATTGACAAATGGGATCTAATTAAACTAAAGAGCTTCTATGCAGCAAAACAAACTGTCATCAGAGTGAACAGGCAACCTACAGAATGGGAGTAAATTTATATCCATCTGACAAAGGGCTAATATCAAGAATCTACAAAGAACTTAAACAAATTTACAAGAAGAAACAACCTCATCAAAAAATGAGTGAAGGATATGAAGAGACACTTCTCAAAAGACATTTATGCAGCCAACAAACATAAGAAACAAAAAAGCTCATCATCACTGGTCATTAGAGAAATGCAAATCGAAACCACAATGAGATACCGTCTCAGGCCAGTTAGAATAGCCATCATTAAAAAGTCAGGAAACAACAGATGCTGGAGAGGATGTGGAGAAATAGGAATGCTTTTACACTGTTGGTGACAGTGTAAATTAGTTCAACCATTGTGAAAACAGTGTGGCAATTCCTGAAGGATCTAGAACCAGAAATACCGTTTGAACCAGCAATCCCATTATTGGGTATATACCCCAAAGGATTATAAATCAGTCTCCTATAAAGACACATATACACGTATGTTTATCGTAGCACTGTTCGCAACAGCAAAGACTTGGAACCAACACAAATGTTCATCAATGATAGACTGGATAAAGAAAATGTAGCACATGTACATCATGGAATACTATGCAGTCATAAAAAAGGATGAGTTCATGTCCTTTGCAGGGACATGGATGAAGCTGGAAACCATCATTCTCAGCAAACTAACATGAGAACAGAAAACCAAACACCACGTGTTCTTACTCATAAATGGGAGTTGAACAATGAGAACACATGGACACAGGGAGGGGAACATCAGACACTGGGGCCTGTGGGGGTGTGGGAGGCTAGGGGAGGGATAGCATTAGGAGAAATGCCCAATGTAGATGGGTTGATGAGCGCAGCAAACCACCATGGCACATGTATACCTATGTAACAAACCTGCATATTTGCACTCATACCCCAGAACTTAAAGTTAAAAAAAAAAAAAGAAGAAAATATGGCACATATACATCATGGAATACTACGTAACCATAAAAAGGGATGAGTTCATGTCCTTTGCAGGGACATAGATGAAGCTGGAAACCATCATTCTCAGCAAACTACCATAGGAACAGAAAACCAAACACTGCATGTTCACTCATAAGTGGGAGTTGATCAATGAGAATGCATGGACACAGGGAGGGGAACATCACACACTGGGGCCTGTCAGGGTGTGGGGGGCTAGGGGAGACACACTGGGGCCTGTCAGGGTGTAGGGGGCAGAGGGAGGGATAGCATTAGGAGAAATACCTAATGTAGATGACAGGTTGATGGGTGCAGCCAACCACCATGGCATGTGTATACTTATGTAACAAACCTGCACTTTCTGCACACATATCCCAGAACTTAAAGTATAAAAAAAAAAAAAAGAGGCCAAAAGTGAAAGAAAAGTTTCAATCAAGTAGATGATAAGTGCTTGCCTAAATTAAGGCAGCTGCAATGGGGAAAAAAGAGGAGATGCAATAATGAAGAAATTTTCTAAAAAAGCAATTGACTTTGATAGTTGGTAGTATGTGTGAGCTAAGGAAGGTAAGTATAGGATGATTCCTTATTTCTGAATTGAGGGACTGGGTGAATAGCAGTTCCACCTATCAAGATAGGGGATAAAGAGAAAGAGTTGGAATTTAATTCACATCAACTTTATTTTAATAGGATCTCATATTTAATTTTGTTCTGAGTTTTCCCACTGAATTTCCAATAACACTATTATCACCGACTTCACTGGATAAAGTGTCTGTCAAATCTATACCCTGAGACTCCACAGTAAACATCTTGAAATATGGAAGGTAAAACATTTGTGGGTTTGTGGAATCAAGTTGCTATCAACAATAGGATTGTCCTCGATAAAAAAGAAATACAGAAAACTGCTCTTGCTTTCTCTTTTACCATAACATATATATTTAGGCTCAAAATATAATCATGTCATTATCTGAAAGGATTCCAGGTAGAAAGCCCTTCAATCAAAATTACTTATTTCTCTAGCTCTGTCACAAGTTTGCAGTGGTTTTGTCACAATGCTGAATTTTCCAAGCAACGAAACCAAAAGGTTACTTACTAAACATGAAGATGCCAACTATTTTTCTTCCTTTGTTGATTTCCCTCTTGAAACTGTAAATAGACACCCTATTCCCTGAAAACTTGTTGTTATCAGTCAGCTCCTTTCATACCATACTTTATACCATATGCTTCTCTAGTGAGTTTATTCAATCATTATAAAGGGCAACATCTATTTCTTTCCCTTCTGCTCAAAATCTTTGCAAACTATAAATTTATATAATTCAAGAGCTAGGAAAAAAGGCAAGGCAAAAATCCTCCGCACATGAAACAGGATCATGGCAAATAAATGAGTGTATCTGTAATTATGCATTAAAGAGTCTATCTATAATTGTTCATTAAAACAACAAAACACAAGCATAAAAATTTGAAAGGAAATAAAAGAGGCAAGACAAATAATGGCTAGTGATAGATAAGAGTAAACCCTAAGAAATCCTGACAATTATTTCATGTGGAAGTCAATTAAGATTTCTCAAAATGAAGTCAAGATGAATGTGTCTTAAACGTGATAATGAGTCAAAGAACAACACATAAAAAGATTCCATGTAGCCTGGTTCCATTTACATACATTTCCAAAACTATATTGTCTAGGAATGCACACATAGGTGGCTAAGCAAGAAAGATAATCAAGGGTGTTTTAACCACAGAATTAATATTGTGGTATCCGCTGAGATGAAAGAATATCTGGGAGAAAGGACCTTCTGAAACCTGTTGATGTTCTCATTTTTGACCTGGGATGCGTTAAAGAGATATTTGCTTTGTAACAATTCATTATACTATACCTTGATCTTTTTGCACTTATCTGTGTCTTACATTTCATAATAGAAAGACATTTTTCTTAATTTAACAAATAAAAGAACATAGCACAGATAAGTACACTCAAAAAACGTTTCTTCCTACATACAGGTTATCATCAAGCTGTGCAAAATTCTTACCTGACAAGTTTATTGGAGCAATTTCAATAGACTCACTCGGAAAAAAAAAAAAAAAAAATAGATAAAGCCATGGAGGACAATATATAACAAAAGATAATGAACCAAAGAATGTTTCATTTTTCTGAAAAACATTACTTGCATGAACATTTTTCAAAAAAAGGAAGAGCCTGAAACTTTATAAGCTTCTCTAATTCTCAACAATGTGTATGTCAAACTCTGTTTAATTCACCCCAACAATGCTGAATTTCAATATTCTGACCAGAACCTATTTTGACCAGAAACAAAATATTTATTTAACTTAATGATAAAGGGTATACATATACATAAAGGGTATACACTTTACATATTTCCTATAAAACAATGTTATTACAGGTTTAAGCCAAGATATGCAATATGTCTTTGTCATCCTGAATTTCATATTATTTTATTTATAATATAACCAAAAAACCTAGAATTATTTCCATGGAAAATTATATTAATCATACTATAAAAATATAAACTGTAATAAGAAATTACATTAAAATAATCTTTGCAACATCAAGACCGAAAATAATTATTCTCAGTAAAGAACAGAAGCAAACACCAAAGGATGATTTGAATACTTTAGCTTGCTCCTCTACCACATCCCACAATTTCCCTTAGTACTAGTCTCTCCTAAGTAAAACAGTCAAAATCAAAGGAAGGAAGGAAGGAAGGAAGGAAGGAAGGAAGGAAGGAAGGAA
>NC_045444.1:69341165-69349208 GCF_002776525.5 Piliocolobus tephrosceles | reverse complement strand
GAAGGAAGGAAGGAAGGAAGGAAGGGAGGAGGGAGGGAGGGAGGGAGGGAGGGAGGGAGGGAGGGAGGGAAGGAGGGAGGGAGGGATCCTTGGTATGCAGCTTAAGGCAAGAGATCCAGTACTCTCTTGTACACTGTTTATGTCCTGCTATTTCTCAAATTATTTGCTAAGTACACACCAATTGATCTTTATTAAACATGCTATATTTAAAAAATTAATATCCTCCTCCATATTGTTCAGGCACAAGGTCTAATTTTCAGTCTATTTTAAACTACCCTCTAAAATTATAATAGGTATGATCTGACAGTTACAGTTTACAGAGATCTTACCAAATAAATTAACTAAAGCTTCAGTCCTGTGGCTTGGTAATCACCAGCTCACAGACAATGCATCAAAGGGTTCACAGATTTAATTAATGAAAATGAACTTGGAAAAGCTTCTTTGGTATTCAAATATATACATCAGTGCCTACCACGTTTGGTTACAATTTGCCCCCATCTTGCAATAAGGCCCAATATATGCAGTGAAAGAAAACACACTTAAGAGCAACCATTTTTCTTCATAAGATTAGTCCAGTTTCTATGAACTAGAATTTATTTTTTTTGGTCCAGACGCACCAGATCTGAAGAACATTGAATAATTTCAGGTGACATGAATATCAAAGGTCAAAGGAAAACAGATTCTTAGGGCTAAAAGACACTTTCAAATCATCAAGTAAAATTATCAGTTCAACATTGTACCATATTTCAGTCGTTCAGCCTTTATGGAACTTAAACAAAACTTGAACATTTTTGGAGTTGATGAGTATGTATAGTTATATATGCAGTATGATTCCATTTACATAAACTTCAAAAACTGAGAACACTTGTTTGCAAATGATCACTTTAGCATGTGAAGAAGAGATGGCTAGTCAGAGCCATTCCTTCATTAGCTCTTGTTTTATTGGTAGGCAGGATACTACCCCTTAAAGCATCACCAGGGCTGGTTTCATGCAAGACAATTTTTCCACAGATGGGAGACAGATAGCTTCCAGATGAAACTGTTTCACCTCAGATCATCAGGCATTAATTAGTCCCATAAGGAGTGCACAATCTAGATCCCTCACATGTGCAGTTCACCACAGGGTTCACGTTTCTATGAGAATCTAATGCCCCCGCTGATCTAACAGGAGGAAGAGTTCAGGTGGTAATGCCGGCTGGTCCCTGCTCAACTCCTGCAGTGCTGCTCAGTTCCTAACAACCCACACACTGGTATGGCCCACAGCCTGGGGAGCCCTGCTTTAAAGGCAGGAAGTTGGCCCCTCACTTCCTATCCTATTTTATGGGCTTTCTTCCACTACCTGTCTCCAACCCCATGGTTCATTGTCTATTTGCCTGTGACTGAGTGAAAAGTGAGGTCACACCTGTAGTACAAAACCTATCACCAATTCAGTGGGTAGAAAGTAAGAAAGCTTCCTGACCCATGCTGTGTTCCCCATCTACCTTCTTTGAGATATGTGAAGAGTCATAAAAGCAATACTTGTTCATATCTGTATAGTAAACCTTATGTGTGTAACCAGATTTCAAAACGAAGGTGAGAGGTACTTCAAACCCCTAACAGCCATGCTGTGACAGACATTACTGAAGTCTTAATAGTAGAACATAATGCCCCTACCCTCAGATAATTTACAGACTAAATGAGGCACAAAGAATTGCAGCTGATAAGGAAAAAAACTGTGTACTAGACACAGTAGTTGGCTCTACCTGTAGGAGACACAAAGTTTTGATAAGAGAGAACATTTAATTCAAATCCTGAAAGATTTGTAGATATTACAGGTGAATGAGAAGAGAAAGGGCAACCCCAGTCAAAGAGACATGAGCAAAGGTGAGAGGCATGAATCAGCAGGTAAAAGTTAGAATGTTTCTTTTTATCTTCACTTGCTACTCTCCACTGCACATTGATGGTGAGCAGCAACTCCATATAAAAGAATGAACCTCGGACAAACTGATAGAACTCTGTTTATAGAATAGACTATAAAGTTAAGCACATTTTCAGTGGAAAAAAATACCTAAAAAGTATAGAGGTATGGAGGTAGTAAGCGGTAGTAAGTGATCATTTTTCCATTCACATCAGGTGGACAATAGATAGGGCTCCCAAGCAATATTAACTACTTTTGGGCAATTGAAAGTCTTCTGGTCTATTTCTTGAACTATTGTCTTCCCATTGTCCTTTTCCCTCATGTTTCCCACCTCTCAGTGCATCCTTCGGTCACAGTTTAACACCTCCTCCAGGAAGTCTTCCCTAATCCCAGGTGTATGTCATATGACACTGCCCATTGCTTTCACAGTCCTTTGTACTTCCCCAAGATAGAATTTATTACTCTGCTTTGGAATTCTGTTATTCATCTCCTCGATCAAGCTATAAGGTTCACAGGGGAGTTGACCTTATCCTTTCTAGTGTATATCCAGAGACAAAAACATCCCTTGGCTCGCAGTAGGAGCCCGATAAATATTTATGGAGTTAATATTAAGCAATAAGTTAGACAATTAATGTTCCAAGAAATCTAATTTTTTAGGTAGACTATTTAATGACAAATTATGTATGTGTTTTTCAATGGGGAGGGAAATATAAAATTCCCAATTAAATTTTTACTAGAAATAATTGTGATATAAATGGAATAAACCAAAACAGAGCTAGAAAATGTATCTTGACAGACAAAAAAAAAAAGTATTAATAGTAATGCTTAGTAACTTTGCCTACAGATATAAAGGGCTGATGTTCAGCTGAAGCATACCCATACGATGTTTCAAATGTTTATAGCTAGAATTTCCTCTGATTGGTCAGTGCTGGTCAGGTGCCTGTATTACATCAATTGTTGAATATTTTCAATAATATCCCTATAGAGACATAAATGAGAAAACACAGATAAGTATCTTCTGACAAAATTAGTAATGGTCATGCTATAAAGTGATTTGAATCCCATTATTGATTTTTGTATCAGTGCTTTTCAAACTATGTACTTGTGACCCAAGGGAGTTACAGAGACATCACTGAAGCGTGGGAAAGTTGAGGCTCTCATCTCAAACCCCCAACCCTTTGTCAGAGCAGGTGGGTCAATGGCTGATCTCATCCTCCTAAGTCACCTCTCTCTCAGAGAATTGAATACAAAGCTGTTTCCTTGCTATTCCTTTCCTTATATGGATTAAGAGGCACTCTGGGCTGTGTGTGTGTGTGTGTGTGTGTGTGTGTGTGTGTGTGTGTGTGTGTGTGTGTATAATAAGAGTTCCTTGATTCCACAAGGATGATTACAAGCTGTTAGAACTCTTTTCAACATTCATTTAAATAGATTTATAAATGCAAATAAGTATTAACTAACTATAAAGTTGCTGCCTTTATACCACTAATAAAGACTGTCTATACTCATTATTGGAAATTGTGAAGACAAATTTTCTTATTTTGTATCAATCTGCTTTTTTATCCTACAAGGATCATACAAAATTAATAAATTCAGTGTTATCTAAATTTTAAAGCATTACTCTATTACTTTTCCATACTGAAGATCACTATCTCAGAGAAACAAAACTATAAGTAGTAAATATAAGCAAAAATTATATTTATATGGTTCATATCAGATCAAAGAAACGTTCTCATTTGGGATCCTATAAAACTGAGAGCCCCCAATAGTTTTTTTTTTATTACATTGGGACAGAAAGCACCCCTGGGAAAAACCACCTTCAGATCAGCTATTAAGTCAGGCTGAAGTTTTTCCTCCTATCATTTCATCGAGCTATCTGAATTTTTATATTCATTGAAGTAGACCTTTGACTGTCTGCCAAGTATGCTTTTCCTTTAGGGAATCACTTTCTCCATAGTAATCCTTTCATTCATATGATTCATGTGAAGCTGACTCAGCTTCAGGAAGGAGCACTTGCCTCAAGCCAGAACAATCAAAAATGCCTCTGGAACTTTTCCTAAAGCTATATATAAAGGCACTCTAGGATCCTATAAGATCTTTAAATTAAGGATCATGTACCCTGAAGCTGCAGGGGCGTTTCCCACTATGTAAGGTGTGTGCCTGAGAATGAAACCAATACAGAGAAATGCGGATCTGAGAGATGGTACACAATGTGTTCAACAGTAAGTCAATAAGGACTAGCATGGACTAGAGAAAGATTTAGTTAGCTAGTAGCTAGCTAGAGACAGAGTCTCGCTCTGTCACCCAGGCTGGAGTGCAGTGGCGTGATCTCGGCTAGCTGCAACCTCTGCCTCCTGGGTACAAGTGATTCTCCTGCCTCAGCCTCCCAAGTAGCTGGGATTACAGGCGCCTGTGACCACGCCCGGCTAATGTTTGTATTTTTAGAAGAGATGAGGTTTCACCATGTTTGCCAGGATGGTCTCGAACTCCTGACCTCAGGTGATCCATCCGCCTCGACTTCTCAAAGTACTGGGATTACAGGTGTGAGCCACCCATGCCCAGCCGAAAGATGCTGTCTGTAAAACGTCTTGGAAGCATCACTTTGGTGGGGTTTTTTTTTTTTTTTTCTTAATCTACAAAAGGAAGTTTTCTTCTCTTAGTAGAATATAATTTTATATGTTTCAAAATGGGAAGGCATCACATTAGCCATCCATAGTGACCATGTAAATATATAAAGAAAAGAGGGAAAATAAATGTCCTCTTAAAGGAAAAGCACTATTTCATCCAAGAAATAGAATTCCTACTTTATTTAAAGTTTCTTTCTATGCATTAGCTAAATCACTATTTGCAGTTATTCCCCTTCTCCCTTTATCAGCTGCATCATCATTGTACCAAGAAAAATCTTAGGCCCTCCCAGAGACAGTCTATACTGGAATGATGCCAAAATGCATAAAATAACAAGCAGTCTAGCAACAACAAGAGGTGAACAGCTGAGCTGAGAGCATGGCAGAGTGAAAAGACAAGTAAAAGAATTTATTGAAAAAGATTTTTATGAAAATGTCTAGCACAGAGCACAGCACAAAATAGGTACTCTACATTCCATCTCTATCTACTCAGCCAGTTTCTAGAGAATCAATCATTTACTACCTACATTTATTTTTCCCTGGTTGCTAATATTTATTGCCATTTCTGGAAGGATCTGCTGAGCAGAAAGTCTCTTCTTTGTGCAAAAGTTCTGAGTAAACTCCAAAGAGTTAGGGTGGCTTAGCAAGACAAAAAAACAAGGTCAGGCACCTGGAATCACAGGGTTATCAGGCTGGTGTATGTTCCAAGGCAGGTCTAGGTCTGCCTTCTGTGAGACTGTGCACTGTCCACTGAATCACATCTGACATTCACTTGGGTGAGGGGTGAGAAGATGGCTGAAGAGGGCAGATCGAACTTGCTGGACAGGTATAGGGACCTTGGACTCCAGACAGGAGACCAATCAGCACACCTGAATCTGTGGCAGGGAGCTCAGGTAAGAAGTGTTTATGAGCCCAGCTACAAACTTCTCCTGCACACCTCTACCACATGCTAAAGGAATTGCAAGGAGAAAAGAAGCAATAAATCAGCAGCAAGCAAAGGCGAACCTGAGGGTAGGCAGGGAAGGAAAAGCGGGTCCATAAATTCACAATCCCTATTCTGATCAAACTTAAGAAAAATCTGAGCTCCAAAAATTCTTGAACTTCTCTTGTTTGAGTGTGGCAGGACATGCTATTTCTGGTGTTTGACCTTAGAACCTTGTCCCCTTTCTGATTTGAACTGCACTGTCATTGAGCAGCCTACCACAGACATGCACAATTAAATCACTCCTTAAGAGGCATTAGTATGGCCAAAACAATTGGTACCAAAGTTAATTTCTTTAGTAACCTTTAAATTTATTCTAGACATAAGTCACCAAGTGTATATCAATAATTATTTGATTTGTAGATGTTTCTGACAAAGCAGAATAAAGAACCATCTTTCAAGATACATGATAAATGAAACAACAGACCCAAAGAGTGACTGGAATATTCATTCTTATCCTAAAGTAGGAACATTTCAAAGTTATCGATTCTCGTGGTCAAGAGATTATTGCCACAATTTCCAAAAAATTTTAAGCTCATTGATCGTGTTATCAGTCTCATTTTGATGCAAAGAAGTGAGAAAATACATAAAGCAAACAAATGTGTCAATGTCGCAAAGTAAACTAATGAACAGAGACATTTAAACAACATCACAGGTTTTCATTATGGAAAACCAAAATAATTAGCAGTTTCCACTGAAAACGCCTCCTACTTTTTACAAATCATTAAACAGAAACACTTTTGTCATGAAATTACTGTGCAATTCTATTTTTCTTTCATAATGTTCTTTTTCTTCTAATGTTTCAAAATAATGGCTTAAGTAGCCATTAATGCTTTAAACCTTGTGTAACTTTCACAGTTTAAATTCAGAAGATACACACTCATATTTATAGAGGAGATTGTGAAAGTAAGGCGGAGCAAAGGCAGAATGTTGAGGGAAAGGGTGGAATGATTGGAAAACTCACTCTCCAGGATGGACACCCCACCTTACATGATGCAGTAATTACACACTGCATGTCTGTATCAAAACTTCTCCTGTACCCCAGAAATATATACAACTACTGTATACCAAAGAAATTACAGTAAGAAATGTTTTTTAAAATGAAAAGAAAACTCATCTTCCAAAGGAACTAGGTTGCATTTTTAACCCAGCTCCTTTTAGGCCTGTACTGCCTTGAGATAAACAAATGATATTGGAGGCAAAAACTCTTGATTTGAAGTCGCTTTATGTTGTTAGACATTCCTGCAATAGTAAATTTTGTCTGTGAACTTAACTGGATCGCAGGATGCCTAGATAATTGAGTTAAACATTTTTCCTGAGTGTGTCTGTGAGGGTGTTTCCAGAAGAGATCAACATTTGATCAGTACTGAGTAAAGCAGATGGCCCTCCCCAGGTGGGTGGGTATCGTCCTATGTTGAGGGCCTGAATAGACAAAAAGGTGGAAGGAAAGACTCGCCTTCTCTCTGCCTGATGCTTTAGCTGGGACATTGATTTTCTGCCCTTGTTGTTTCTGGTTCTTAGGTCTTGTGTCTCAAACTGGAATCTACAGCATTGGCTCTCTGGCTCTTAGGCCTTCAAACTACACCACCAGTTTTCTGGGTTTTCCAGCTTTGGGGAATCTCAGCTTCTATAATTGTGTAAGCCAATACCTTATAATAAGTCTTTCTATATACAGTATACTATCTATAGATAGGTATATCTATATCTGTCTTCTACTAGTTTTGTTCGTTCTTCTTCTGGTTTTGTTTCTCTGGAGAACCCTGATTAATAGGATTCCTGATAGTCCGTATCTATGTTTTTGTTTCTCTTAAGAGGAGATGTGTGCTTAGGTCTGAGCAAGTTATTTTTTTTTTTTAGTAACATAAAAAAAGAACAAATTATTAAAAATTACATTGTAACTCTAAATGTTAATATCACCAAGCCATAGCTTCTTAGTAATTACAAACTGAAGGTATATATACCTCTTATAATTTCAGAGATTAAACCAAATGATTCATCTATTTTAAGGGAATCAAAGCAGATACATGATTGTCTGATAGAACTCAAAGTTGACATTACTCTGAGAAATTTCACCACTTGTAAGCAGTGCCACTAAATGAACAGCATACCGCATTTAATTTTGATTGATGTGGTCATTGTTAAAGGCTACATTTCAAAACAGTGCACATGTCACCAGTGTCAGAGCTATGGTTCCCTAGAAATATCTACTGAACAACAACAACAACGGTATTGCCATTGAGAAAAAAAGCAGAAGTAAAAGCAGTCTTGATTTCCTGGAATCAAAACCTCCTCCTTCACTGTGCCATTACTGTCACTGTCTTAGTTCCGATCCCCATCACCATAACTGACCGATCTCAAGTGCTTCCAATTATGTTTCCTGGTTTCTTACACTCAGCCTTGTTTCCCACTGCAGCCACTCTCAATTCTTCCTGCATACAACCACTAGATTCACTGTGGAAAACAGATTGCCTTACTATTACCTGAATCTCTTTGTTAAATATAATATAATATAATATAATATAATATAATATAATATAATATAA
>NC_045444.1:69317222-69341155 GCF_002776525.5 Piliocolobus tephrosceles | reverse complement strand
AATATAATATAATATAATATAATATAATATAATATAATATAATATAATATATATAGAATGAGCAATGGTGTAGGACTTTGGCAGTTATACATGGCTCTAAGGCATGTGGTCTTGCACTCAAAGTCTCCCTCTGACTCCATCTTATTATTCTAACTCTATTTTCTATTCATACTTATTCATCTCTTTATTCCTTACTTTTTGCATATATGGAAAAGTGTCATTAGAATCATTTACTTCAAATTCTTTTGGAAATGTTATCGGGTAATTTAGTAATTATTCATTCTTTTAGGTCCGGCTCCAATACTGTCAACTCTGTGAACCTTTTTTGCTCTCCTCCAGGGAGTCACTCATACCCCTTTATGCCACTGAATTATTTCATGTATGCCTCTATTAAATCACTTGCCCATATTGTTGAGATTATTGGTTCCACTTAACTGTGACAGGAACTCGTCACAGGAACTCTGTCATCACTGTGTTTAGCTCCAGCATCTTACACTTTGGTGAGTGGGCACACAATAAATATTGGTTGAATAAATGTGTGGCTCCTGTTCTTAGGTAACTAATTATCTACCTCGAAGTGTCATTAGGATCAAATGAAGAGTGAGCAAGTCAAAGGTGCAAGGAGTCCAGTATTTATTGAGCCTTCACTACCTGCAGGTGCTGTTCTAGTTGCTGGAGAGGGATGAACAACATAAGTTTCTTCAGGCCTCTTGGAGTTTATAGGCCATCAGGGAAGAAAGACAAAATATATACACAAATACCATATTACTTCAGTTGGCATGGCTAGGACAAGAACCAGGTCTAACTCTGAAGTCTGTACCTTAACAATTGCATAGCAATTTTTATAAGCAAAATCATTCACAATTTAGTGGGAAATAATCCCTGATTCTAAATGCCAAAAATAAAGCTATACTTAAAGGAGTACATAATTAATGAATTCATGCCCAACACACTTCCAAAAGCAAATTGAAAGATGCCTTCAATTACAAGAGACACCATTGTTTCAATAAATTCTCCATGATAAAAATAAATTACCACATAAAATGATTTTTTCCAATTATAACATCACAAATTTTTAAGTGTTAAAAATGTTGAAACAGAGCATGTCTTAAGATTGAAGAAATACAGAAATGACTTAAATAATTGTAAGTGTTCAAGTCTGCAAGAAAGAAGTACAGAGTGCTATGAAGGCATAGAATAAATGACCCCTATCCAGTTGTGGGAAGGGGTCAGGAAAGTCATTCCCACTGAGCGCTACATTTAGGCTGGAATCAGACTGTAAGGGAAGCAAGTATTGGCAATGTTGCCAATGTGGGAAGATGCACCATTAGCAGAATCAATGACAACTCCATAATGGGCATTAGCAGCAGCTGCACTAGAGCTTATGTATGGAAGAGGAAACCAAAGTGGAAAACATGAACCTACTTGTATCTGAGTACACAGTATCCTGAGGGATCCCTCAGTGTTACTTAAGGAGGTTTGGATAGGTGACCCCAAACTCTGGAAATGCCAGTTAATTTGGCCATTAATCTGAGATCATCTGTGTTCAAGGGCTGGTGAATCCTGGGACCCAGGGTTACCTCAATATTGGGGGAAACAAGCCCCTGATATTTCATGTGGGTCCTTTTCTATTTTCCCTAAGTGTTGGCTGGTCTGAGAAATAAAGGGAAAGAGTGAAAAAGAGAGAAATTTTAAAGCTGGGTGCCCGGGGGACACCTCACATGTCAGCAGGTTCCGTGATGAACCCCCCGCCGTAAAACCAGCAAGTTTTTATTAGTGATTTTCAAAAGGGGAGGGAGTGTACGAATAGGGTGTGGGTCACAGAGATCAATAAAAATATCACAATAAAATATCACAAGGCAAATGGAGGCAGGGCAAGATCACAGGATGGGGTGAAATTACAATTGCTTTGTCCCAGGTCTTTCCACACCCCGTGCTCCATGACGCATCTGTGCCCACTGCTCTATGGGAGCAGGGCCTTCGGGCACGCATTGTCATTGATAACATCTTATCAGGAAACAGGGTATGAGAGCAGAAAACTGGTCTGACCAAAATTTATTAGGTGAGAATTTCCTCATCCTAATAGGCCTGGGAGTGCTACAGGAGACCAGGGTTTATTTCATCCCTTATCTGCAACCATAAAAGACTGATGTTCCCAAAGCGGCCATTTCAGAGGCCTCCCCTTAGGAATGCATTCTCTTTCTCAGGGATGTTCCTTGCTGAGAAAAAGAACTCAGAGGCAATATTTCTCCTATTTGCTTTTGAAAGAAGAGAAATATGACTCTGTTCTGCCCGGCCTACAGGCAGCCAGACTTTAAGGTTATCTCCCTTGTTCCCTGAAAATCGCTGTTATCCTGTTCTTAAGGTGCCCAGATTTCATATTGTTCAAATACGCATGCTCTACAAACAATTTGTGCAGTTAACACAATCATCACAGGGTCCTGAGGCAACATTCATCCTCGACTTACGAAGATGACAGGATTAAGAGATTAAAGTAAAGACAGGCATAGGAAATCACAAAAGTATTGTTTGGGGAAGTGATAAGTGTCTGTGAAATCTTCATAATTTATGTTCAGAGATCGCAGTAAAGACAGGCATAAGAAATCATAAAAGATTAATTTGGGGAACTAATAAATGTCCATGAAATCTTCACAAATTATGTTCTTCAGCCAGTCCCTCTGTTCGGGGTCCCTGACTTCCTGCAACACATCAAGATATATTTACCAACACCATTATATTCTAAGACTTAAAGGAAGTTATTCCAGGCTCTTCACAAAGAATCTCAATTTTCACAATGAGACTTTGATACTAAGAGTGGGGAGATTGGCCTAATGTCTAATAGATGGAAATTTTAATTTTGAAAATTCATTAGTAGTTAGACACGTTCATTTTAAAGTGCACTAATTTTATGGATACCAGGCATCAGCCTAAATTGCTTTAGTTATGTTCAACTTTACTCTTTCAAACCCTTTTATACAAACCTGTGCCTAGTCTCCTTCAAACATATAATAGTTTCCCCCAAACCACAGGGATTTGGGTCCAGAAGAATTCCCTTAACATAACTTAAAATCAATAAACTAAAGCCATAGAAGAAGAATAGAGTTGGGGAAACAATGTCATAGCTAAATCTGTAAGAAACCTAACACATACTTTC
Organism: Piliocolobus tephrosceles; assembly: GCF_002776525.5. Taxonomy (NCBI): domain Eukaryota; kingdom Metazoa; phylum Chordata; class Mammalia; order Primates; family Cercopithecidae; genus Piliocolobus; species Piliocolobus tephrosceles. The sequence continues at coordinate 69,338,001 of NC_045444.1, read as the reverse complement.
ACATTTGTAAAACAATATACTAAGATATTAGTCATAAATTTTATACACTTAAATTAACAATAATATGAATTACACCTTTGCATGCTAGAAGTTTTCAGGAGCTCCCTCTCTTGCCACCTCTTTTCTTCAGTATTAACGACATGCTTACAAGTTACTTTTGTTTTGTTACAGAAAACAAATACTTCAAATCATCTCTTTTTAAATTTATCTGTGTCTACATCTCAATGACCATTGTCTTTTCAATTTTATGACTCAGAATTGGCCCTGTAGCCCCACCTGCTGCCTCCAGGTCTCTCCAGTTTCCAGGCCCAGTACTTAGCTCACTGAGGCCTCAATCAGTTACCCCTTTTCTTCCTCCTAAGGGGTACTGGGGAGCTTTCCAATCTTTCACTATCTTTCCCAGTTGTTATAAAAATTTGTGTTTCTTCTCCACCATCAGTTTTACTTCCCTTTTAAATATTCCCAACTTCCAGTTGCCTTTATTCTCAACTCAGAATTATTACTCACAATTCAAATGCAAATAAATTCAAAATCTTTTGATTGACAAAAGGAACTACAAAGTAACCGCATCTCAGTTCAAATTTTTACTGGAATCTCATGTTTAGGAAGGGATTATTGTATTTCATTCAATCTTGCTACATGTTTGCTGTGCAAGCACTAAATATATGTATAGTTAAATATTCCTGTCCAAATTTAGATCTTTCCTGAACATCTTCACTTTTGACAGTCTCCGGTTTCATTTAGAAAAAGATATAGATGTGGCATGCTCTAGAACAGAAAGTTAAGAAATCCTGGGAGAAAAAATATATGGTAGTATAAAAGTAGAAAGTTGCCATTAGATGTAGGGGTCCAGGTTTCACATCTGTAGTAAATCTCTATCTACTGTACAAACTATATTCTAAAAAATTAGAGCACTTAATAACATGCATTAAACTCCACTATCCAAAATAAGAACAATGTAAAAATAGTTTTAATATAAAATAGAAATTGAACAAAATAGTTTATAAATGTATCTGGGTTTAAATTTCTTTAGATTTTGTCTTTTAAAATCCTACCCCATTAAAAAGTGGTCAAAGGACATGAACAGACACTTCTCAAAAAAAGGCATACATGCAGCCAACAAACATGAAAAAAAAAAGCTCAACATCACTGATCATTAGAGAAATGCAAACCAAAACTACAATGAGATACCATCTCACGCCAGTCAGAATGGCAATTATTAAAAAGTCAAGAAACAACAGATCCTGGCAAGGTTGCAGAGAAAATGAATGCTTTTATGCTGTTGGTGGGGATGTAAATTAGTTCAACCATTGTGGAAGACAGTGTAGTGATTCCTCAAAGATTTAGAACCAGAAACATCATTTAACCCAGCAATCTCATTATTGGGTATATACCCAAAGGAATATAAATTGTTCTATTATAAAGATATATGCACACATATGTTCATTGCAGCACTATTCACAATAGCAAAGATATGAAGTCAATCCAAATGCCCATGAATAATAGGCTGGATAAAGAAAATGTACATATGCACCATGGAATACTATGGAACCATGAAAAGGAATGAGATCATACCCTTCACAGGAATAAGGACGGAGCTAGAAGCCATTATCCTCAGCAAACTAACACAGGAACAGAAAACCAAACACTGCCTGTTCTCACTTGTAAGTGGGAGATGAACAATGAGAACACATGGACACAGGAAGTGGAACAATACACGCTGGGGCCTGTAGAGAGGGTGGGAAAGGGGGAACATCAGGAAAAATAGCTAATGCATGCCAGGCTTAATACCTAGGTGATGGATTGATAGGTGCAGCAAACCGCCATAGCACACATTTACCCATGTAAGAAACCCACACATCCTGCACATGTACCCCAGAACTTTAAATAAAAATAAAAATAAAAATCTTGATATCAATCTTCACAAGCATTTCATAAAATTTATGAAGTTATTTACATATGGAAAAATATCATTTCTGTTGACTTATATTATGATGTCTAAGATAATTCATGTATAAAATATTTTTTCTACTGTTTGACAGTAGATATGAAGACATGTAAAAAGCAGTAGGATGCTCTCAGGAAAACTACATTATAGAAATTAATTGCATGTTCTAATAACAGATTTAAAAAAATGAAAATGTTAACTTTGAATGTTAAGAGTTCACAGTAAACTTACTAAACTTCTTATTAAAATCTTCACACATCTAAAGCAGTAATATAATTCACACCTCTCTCTATTCTCACCAATTAAAACAAAATAAACACTATGCTTATTTTAAAGGCTTTGCTTTTTTTTCCCAAATTGTTTTAGGAAATGATCATCCTGTGTTTCAAATTATCTTAATTAGAACAACTAAGTCGGTCTTCTCTGAAAATAAATCTCTTTTGTCTACTTATCAAAATCTATTTGTTTTTTCCTTGGGGTTATACTTTCCAGAGAAAGTAAAGAACATTAATCCAATTCCTTTACAGTCTAAGAATTCTGTTTAACAAAATATCAGTGAAAATGTAACACCATAAAAAAATGAAGATTATACAAATCAAAGGGAACTTGATATTTTCACAAATTGCAAGTGATTTTTAATATATCTATTTAAGGTTATTTGGCCAAGTTATGTGTATTTACTAGGATTTGTTTCTTTATATATTAGGAAATATGGAAAACTATGCTCTGACCAACCTCTAGGAATGTCTCCTACCCTCACATTCCTACAGGACTGGGGAACAAACTTTAATAGATCTCCTGGGTCCATGTTAAAAGGAGTATCACGTTTCTCCTTAAAGATCTTTCAATGACAACAATGAAATTTATTGTAGTTGTTATAATTAGTCACCTCCTAATTTTTGAAACTGAATTCTCTTCTCACACTTTTCTGATTTTCCTGCTTCCAGGCCAGCCAGATCCTTCAGGCCTACAATGCCTGTACTGACTCCTGTCCCCTGTTCTTTCCCCCTAGATGTAGGTGTTTCTCAAAGCTCACCCACTATACTCCATTCTCAGAGTCTAGACCCATTGTCATATCTCAACTACCACTTTTTTATGCAGATAATTCTCAAATCTGTGTCTTCAGCTCATGATCTTTTTACTGAACATGTCTTCCTGGCTACCTTCCATGGGTTTCCACTGAGATCTTGCCCACACACTTGAAGCCCAACACAATTATGACCTTCTGACTTTTCCTTTTCTGCTCATGGTAGTTCATTTCTCATTGTTTTATCCATCAAGTCTCAAACTTTTATCTCCCTTGCATGCAGCTTCTCTTTCACCTCCTCAATCCAACCTGTCATTAATTTCTATTCATCCTTCAAGAGTTCCCCCATCTATACCTCTCTTTTAATTTCTATACCTACCATATCCATTTGGGCTGTAATCATAATAGCTAAACTGCTTCAATAACCTCCTACTTGACCATCTGATTTTAGTTTCTCACACTTTACAATCAGTCCTGCTCTCCACTATAACATGAATCTCCCTAAAATGTTTTACTCCTTAGTTGTGTTTCCAAGTCTTACTTCCAGTACTATTCAACAGGAAGAAGCACCTGCCTTATTCATATCTATCTAATCCCCAATCTTCTAATCTGTCCCATCTCGTTTCCTCGGAAAGCTCTTTCCATACCCTTTACCTAAATATGAATTACCTTTCAAGGCCCAGCTCAGATTGTACCTCCTCCATGGTCTTTTCTCAAAATACTGACTTTTCATTCTTGGAACATACTGCACTAACAGTCTGCCCTCTCCTATAGTAGCTCAGTATTGTAAAGCAGAGAAGCACTCAACCAGGCACCATACCCCACCCACAGGTCTAAGCACAACTCTGCTATTAAGATGCCTTAGGATGCCCATTACAAGTCATTTTACCTCTCCACCTTTGGATTCTCACTGAAAAAAAGAACAAAGCAGGAAGGACTAAAAGGGATCTCAGCTTTAAGGATGCAGTGACCCAAGCGCCTTATGATACTTGAATGTCATTGTAAATTGAACATTTTCAATAAACCTTGTCTCCAGAAGTGGACTGTAAAGTTCCTTGGAAAGCAGCAATGTTTTCTACTTGTTGATGCATGGTTCCTAATACCATACTTTGCATTTTCTAGGCCCCTAAGAAATATTTTGCACATTGCTAGGTAAGAAACCTGCTGAAGGTAGCAAGCTTCCTGAATTAAAAGAACCCAAATTAGAACCCTTTGATGTTCATTTTTAGGTTTGATGTTTAAGTGTACACCAAGCCACCAAGGAACAATTTTCCTCAAAGTCTTTTGGAAAAGTAATTATAAATAACTAAATCCAGATTCACCTTTGATGGGGAAAACGATGAGAAATGTGCTACCATCAGCAGAAAAGGAAGAGTCAGAAGGGAACGTCAGTTTTAAGGGGAAGGTGATAATTGTGTCGGGCTTCAAGTAAGCAGATGACATCTAACTGGAAACCTTTGGAAAGTATCCAGAAAGGCATCTTATATTTGCTGAAGAGATCACAAGCTGAGGATCACAAGGACTCTACTGTAGGAAAACTGAATTTTAACCTGATTTTCTGACATTGAATAGCCATATACATTAACTTCTAATGTGGTCTTGTCTGAGAAATCATGACTCAAAATTCTTGCCATGCTTATTAAGCCACGGTGTAAATGGTAAAATACTGTAAAGTGTAAAGTTATTGTTATTGTTTCATAACTCCAAATGGCACCCTGTACTTAATCACAGATCTACAAATGCTCACTTCATCTACCCAGCCCTCCTCCTATGAAAGATTGTTTGATTGTACTCGTTCATTATCGGTGAAATCATTTAAAGATACATATTTCTAAACACAAGAACTCTGCTCCAAGAGAGAAACAAGTGCAGTCTTCCGCATGGAGAAGCTTTTCTATCAGAATAGGATGAAAAGATCATACCTTAAGCCAGGAAAATTTGAATTTTCATGCTCTTCTGAGATACAGATGCTGATGTTTCAGGGCATTTTAATTTTTGCCAAGACAACCAAATCATTGAATTTTGGAAAGACAACTGTATAACATGGTTTTAAAAATCAATTTATTCTAAGAGACTATTTATTTCTTTTCCCTCAAAGGAATTACATGCATGGGTTACTTCATGACATATAAGAAAACATCCCTCATTTTTTGATGTATATGGCACCACTTGTGACTTTGGTGCTCATGTCTTAAAGACTATAACGTGCTCATAAAAATAAATCAGATGTTTCTGCAGAGCCGTGTAATGTTGCTGCCATCTGCTTACCCCCAGTACCTAATGAGGCATGAGACAGGCTCTGAGCACAAACAAGTTATTTACTTTCCTCTGGCCAGAAAAGAACTACAAAAAGGTATTAGAGTTTATACTCAGCTGTATCATAGACAAAATGGACACGGCAGCGTGGGGAGAGGAAAGATAGTTCTTCAACATTAAGATGCTTACAAGTTTTTTCTATCTAACAAGACAAAAAAAAGTGAGGATGAACAAGAACAAATTCAAGCAATGGTGCTATCAATAGCGTCAAGATGAAGAACAGAGTATGTGTCAGAAGCAGCTAAAGATGCTATCCTCATGTCTCTGGGATCCTCTTAGTCATCCAAAAACAGCCTTTTCTCTTAAAATGAAAGGGAAAACAGTCCTAGGAAAGAAAAGAATTGCCTCTTAATAGACGGCACAAAAAAAGATAGGAATCCTGTTATGCATACAACCCCAGCTTTGGAAATGTCTTCTTTAAAATTAAAACACAAAAGCTTGGTTTTGCAAGAAAAATGTTAACTCCAGCAGCAATAACATTTTCATTGTTCATAATTTAAAATATTCTGGTAATTTTCGGGAGCATTTAAGGGGAAAGTAAGACTATTCTGGTAAAACTTTTACATGCTTATATTGAAAAAGATCATTTATTAGCAATCTTGTTGATAATGCAAACCTCTCCCCCTTCCAGATCTTCAGGAGCAGCAAGAGCAGACCAAATGAGGAAGGGGCTGACACAATGGTGGATGGTCTATTGCTCACAAAAGCACCTGCTGAGCTTCTCCCAATTCTGGATTCCTGCCATGCAGCAAAGATGAAGAGTCAGGCAAGCAAGACCACATGGCTTCATAAACATCTGATTTATTCATAGTAGTTGTATCCCTGCTGGTTAGTGAAACAAGCTTATACAGTGTCCAAATTTCTCTTAAACATATCAGTATATCCCTTTATTTACCTTTCAATTTATTTGCGATGCAGCCCCCAATGCAACCCCAGTCACCTTCCTAAGAGAGTGCAGAAAAACCTCACATAGTTCCACTCTGGAAATACTTTTATTCCTCTGGTGAGGTTTTGCTTACTGAACTAATCATGTTTTAACTCTGATAGACACTGCCAGTTTTCCAAACTGGTTGTACCAACTCCCATAAGCAACATATGACAGCTGCAGTTGCTCAACATTCTTGTTAACAGTCTTGTCAGTATTTTCAGTCTTTATAATTTTAGCCACTCTGATGTCTGTATAGGGGTACCTTGTTGTGCTGTATCATCTCCCTAGTAACTGATGATGTTGAGCACCTTTCTACATGCTATGGCTTTTGGATAGCCACTTTTGGGAAATGCTCAAACATTTTGTCCATTTTTTTTTATGGAGCTATTTTTTCCTTATAGATTTCTAGGAGTTATTTACATATTCTAGATACAAGTCTTATGTTTAATATATATACACTCCAGATATCTCTTCTCAGTCTAAGACTTGCCTTAGAGAAAATACATCTTTTCCTCACCTATCACAAAGTTTGTGGCTTAAAACTCTATAATAATAAACAGATTAACAGGCGAAAAGTATACAAATTTATTTAATGTAAGTTTTATGTGACACAGAGGCCTTCAAAAATGAAGTTCCAAAGAAACAGAAAACTGCATATATTTTATGCTAAGTCTGATGAAAAAGTGAATAGTTGTGGAGAAACATGATTGGACAAAAAGAAGTATAATCTCACAGTAATTAACTGGGGAGAACATAGTAAGGCTGGTTTGTTTAGATTATTTTCCATGTCTCTGTAGTCCTTAGAGCTAAGAATATTCTTTTCCTCTGAGTGTAAGGAGGACTCCCCCTTGAATGAGGATTTTACAATCTATTTTTAGGGGAAGGTCAGTCAGATTTTACAGCCTCCTTCAGGTAGAAGAGGCAAGGGGAATTCCTCCTATTTCCTATGGACTGCTTCTGCTGTTTCCTCAAATCCCAAAGTGTCTTATTTTCAGATAGCATGTCCTGAACCCCAACGACTTCAATAGATGTTTTTATCATAGTGAGGTCAAATTTATTGACTATTTCTTTTAGGAATTATGCTTTTTATGTCTTGTTTAAGAATTGTCTGCTTACCTCAAGGTCATGACTACATTCTCCTATATTTTCTTCTAGAAGCGTTACTTTTCTCTCCTTTTAGATTTAATTCTATCATTCAGCTAGCCATAATTTGTGTATGGTATTCATTAGAGAAACAAAGTTTGTTTTTTGTTTTTTGTTTTTTGTTTTTATTATACTTTAAGTTCTAGGGTACATGTGCATAACGTGCAGGTTTGTTACATATGTATACATGTGCCTTGTTGGTGTGCTGCATCCATCAACTCGTCAGCACCCATCAATTCATCATTTATATCAGGTATAACTCCCCAGTGCAATCCCTCCCCCCTCCCCGCTTCCCATGATAGGCCCCATTGTGTGATGTTCCCCTTCCCGAGTCCAAGTGAGCTCATTGTTCAGTTCCCACCTATGAGTGAGAACATGCGGTGTTTGGTTTTCTCTTCTTGTGATAGTTTGCTAAGAATGATGGTTTCCAGCTGCATCCATGTCCCTACAAAGGACGTAAACTCATCCTTTTTTATGGCTGCATAGTATTCCATGGTGTATATGTGCCACATTTTCTTAATCCAGTCTGTCACTGATGGGTTGATTCCAAGTCTTTGCTATTGTGAATAGTGCCGCAATAAACATACGTGTGCATGTGTCTTTGTAGTAGCATAATTTATAATCCTTTGGGTATATACCAGTAGTGGGATGGCTGGGTCATATGGTACATCTAGATCTAGATCCTTGAGGAATTGCCATACTCTTTTCCATAATGGTTGAACTAGTTTACAATCCCACCAACAGTGTAAAGTGTTCCTATTTCTCCACATCCTCTCCAACACCTGTTGTTTCCTGATTTTTTAATGATTGCCATTCAAACTGGTGTGAGATGGTATCTCATTGTGGTTTTGATTTGCATTTCTCTGATGGCCAGTGATGATGAGCATTTTTTCATGTGTCTGTTGGCTGTATGAATGTCTTCTTTTGAGAAATGTCTGTTCATATCCTTTGCCCACTTTTTGATGGGGTTGTTTGTTTTTTTCTTGTATATTTGTTTGAGTTCTTTGTAGATTCTGGATATTAGCCCTTTGTCAGATGAGTAGATTGCAAAAATGTTCCCCCATTCTGTAGGTTGCCTGTTCACTCTGATGGTAGTTTCTTTTGCTGTGCAGAAGCTCTTTAGTTTAATGAGATCCCATTTGTCAATTTTGGCTTTTGCTGCCGTTGCTTTTGGTGTTTTAGACATGAAGTCCTTGCCCGTGCCTATGTCCTGAATGGTACTACCTAGATTTTCTTCTAGGGTTTTTATGGTATTAGGTCTAACATTTAAGTCTCTAATCCATCTTGAATTAATCTTCGTATAAGGAGTAAGGAAAGGATCCAGTTTCAGCTTTCTACTTATGGCTAGCCAATTTTCCCAGCACCATTTATTAAATAGGGAATCCTTTCCCCATTTCTTGTTTTTGTCAGGTTTGTCAAAGATCAGATGGTTGTAGATGTGTGGCATTATTTCTGAGGGCTCCGTTCTGTTCCTTTGGTCTATATCTCTGTTTTGGTACCAGTACCATGCTGTTTTGGTTACTGTAGCCTTGTAGTATAGTTTGAAGTCAGGTAGCGTGATGCCTCCAGCTTTGTCCTTTTGACTTAGGATTGTCTTGGCAATGCGGGCTCTTTTTTGGTTCCATATGAACTTTAAAGCAGTTTTTTCCAATTTGGTGAAGAAACTCATTGGTAGCTTGATGGGGATGGCATTGAATCTATAAATAACCTTGGGCAGTATGGCCATTTTCACAATATTGATTCTGCCTATCCATGAGCATGGTATGTTCTTCCATTTGTTTGTGTCCTCTTTGATTTCACTGAGCAGTGGTTTGTAGTTCTCCTTGAAGAGGTCCTTTACATCCCTTGTAAGTTGGATTCCTAGGTATTTTATTCTCTTTGAAGCAATTGTGAATGGAAGTTCATTCCTGATTTGGCTCTCTGCTTGTCTGTTACTGGTGTATAAGAATGCTTGTGATTTTTGCACATTAATTTTGTATCCTGAGACTTTGCTGAAGTTGCTTATCAGCTTAAGAAGATTTTGGGCTGAGACGATGGGGTTTTCTAAATACACAATCATGTCATCTGCAAACAGGGACAATTTGACCTCTTCTTTTCCTAACTGAATACCCTTGATTTCTTTCTCTTGCCTGATTGCCCTAGCCAGAACTTCCAACACTATGTTGAATAGGAGTGGTGAGAGAGGGCATCCCTGTCTTGTGCCAGTTTTCAAAGGGAACATTTCCAGTTAATTGTTGTTTTCATGCCTGCTTTATTAGCTTGTTCTAACACTGCTATAAAGATACTACCTGAAATGGGGAAATTTATAAAGAAAGGAGGTTTAATTGACTAACAGTTTTACATGGCTGGGGAGGGCTTAGGAATCTTAGAATCATGGCAGAAGGGGAAGAGGGACATATTACATGGCATCAGGTGACACAGTGTGTGAAGGAGGAACTGCCAAACACTTATAAACCCATCAGATCTCATGAGAACTCCCTCACTATCACAAGAAAAGCATGGAGAAGACCACCCCCATAATCCAATCACCTCCCATCAGGTACTTGAATACCTGGGTATTGTATTCAAGATGAGATTTGGGTGGGGCCACAGAGCCAAACGAATCTCCTGCTAACACAACATCCATTTAGCATCCCATAGATCAAGGAGTAATTTTGACTTTCTAGTCTTATTTAAGAAATATATTTTGTAAGGCTATAGCTGCCATACATACTGATTTCTCTGAATCTGGGCAAGGTAAATCAAAAACCTTCTGGAAAGGATTCACCATTTTAGATGCCATTAAGAACATGTGTGATTCATGGGAGTAGGTCAGTATGTCAACATTAACAGAAGTTTGTAAGAAGTTAACTCCAACCTCACAGATTACTTTGACGGATTAAAGACCTCAGTGGAGGAAGTAACTGTAGATGTGGTGAAAATAGCAAGAGAATTAGAGTTATAAATAGAGCCTAAACATGTGACTGAATTGCTGCAATCTTATGAGCAACCTTGAATAGATAAGGTGTTGCTTCTTATGAAGGAGCAAGGAAAGTAGTCTCCTGATATGGAACCTACTCCTGGTAATGATGCTGTGAACATTACTAAAGTGAAAAAGGAAAAAAAAATTAGAATAGCAAGTAACTTGATAAAGCAGCAGCAGGGTTTGAGAGGATCAACTCCAGTTTTGAGAGAAGTTCTGTGAGTCGAATGCTATCAAACAGCATCACATGCTACAGAGAAATCTGTTGTGAAAGAGTCAATCATTGCAGTATACTTTATTTATTTGTTTTTTTATCATTTTAATAAACTGTCATAGCCACCCCAGCCTTCAACAACCACTATCCGACCCTGATCAGTTAGGAACCATCAACATTGAAGCAAGATCCTCCACCAGCAGTAAGACTCTCTTAAGGCTCAGATAGTTGTTAGCATGTTTTAGAAATAAAGTATTTTTAAATAAAGTACATACATTGTCTTTTTAGACATAATGCTACTACACACTTAAGAGACTACAGTCTAGTATAAACATAAGTTTTATATGAGCTGGGAAATAAAAAAAAATGTGACTCGTTTTATTGTGGTCATCTGGAACCGAACTCACAGTATCTCGCACGTATGCATGTATTCTCCAGGCTCTCAATAGCTTGCTAACGACTTAATACAATTGTTCAATTACCCTAAAATGTAAGTTAGAATTAAACAAAAGCAATTTGATAATCTTTTAATTTGATGGACTTTGTAATATCTTAACACATTGTTGATTTAGGTTTTGGCTGTTTTGGTGTTCAGAGAAATAGAGGACATTTTGGTGAAAATCAAAGTTAATAAAATATTTAGCACTTACAGAATTTGTATACTACCTCTTGCTTAAAGCTTCTTTTCTTATGAGGGGCAATAGTTTTTGAAGTTTTTTTAAATGTGTAATATTCAAAGATTCTTCAACCCCCAATAGTTTCCGGCTGACACCTCCCGTGTTGTGCTGCAGAGGGGTCTATGATAAACAGGGTCTCTAATTCTTTGTTTGTACTTTTATCTCCTCTCTTGGCTTCCTTTATACCTTTTTCTTTTCTCTTTGACCCTGAATTCTTTTCTTATCTGGTTTGAACTGCTAGAATCCCTGCTGATAAGTCTCAGCTAGAGACACTGTTTCCTGCAGCGGGGAGGAAATGTTGCAGCTCCTTCTTGATTGATACGAGGTGCAGAGCCCTGCTGAGAAGCTGCAAAAAGCAAATGCCTGCTTTAGAAGAAGTGAGTATTCTTAAGGCATTGATCTCAACCTGTTATTTTGCCTTATTTGCAAGGAGTAAGGAAGGACGACTTGGTGAACTGAAATGGCCATTGGTCAGATGTGGTCAGATCCACTGAGGAATGATTATGCCGAGTTTAAAGGGGACCACTAAGTGCTGAGATTACGGTGCTGGTCATGATTGATGCTGATAGTAAATATAGCTACATTGCCATTGTGGCCTTTATGTTGAGTTGTTTTTGTGATGACTACTATTGTTCAAGAATTGCATTTTCCAATTAGTGGAAGTACTTTAGATATATTATCTATAATAATCATTTTAAATAACAAATATGGAAATTAGACCAGAGCATAAAATTAAAGATATTTGAATAATTATGGTGCAATCAAGTCAAAATTACTGATGCCTTTATTTGATGCTGGATTATGTGGAAAACAGCACAAGAACATACGTGCTTTGGAAGTTGAAAGTACATCAGATTTTGACAACAAAACTGCATAAATTATCAAGTAGTTTGAGTAATTTTTCTCCATGAATCTTCGTCAAGTAAAACTAATAGTTGCAAAGATGAGTTTTGAACAAAATTGGAAGGAATAATTCAATATTCCAAATAACTTCTTAAACATGTTTGCTCTTTGAGAGCATAGTTATATAATCTGTTTGACATAGTGCCCTAAGTAATAGTGAAATATTGTTTTTAATCTTTAAAGAAGTTATGCTAACTGACACAACTGACCAGAGGAAAATGTAATGAATTACTTCAATAGCTTAGTATATAAGACGTATTGGTTGGTGTGATTGGTATGTATAAAAATGTAGTATTATATCTTAGAAATACTTTTTATGCCATGCTATTATTGAAATGTAATAACTCAGTGGGTTGCACAGCACATACCTTTATCAGTAATATATATATCTATATCTATAATAAAGATGCATATGGAGGAGTACACTATGAATATTCTACTTTCTTGAGACCCTAAATATGAAGTGAGTCAAGGACATAACTGGAATAAGATCAAATGGGAGAGAAATATAGGCTAAAAATGAACTGCACAGGCTCATTCCTAGTTTCTTAGGTAAAGAGATCTCTCTTTTCCTGTGACTGTATTTCCTGTGGTTTTTCAGATAATGCGCCCCCCCAATATGTCTATACTCTAACCCCCACATCCTATGAACATGTTATGTTATATGTCATAAAGAACTTTGCAGATGTGACTAAGGGTATGAACTTTAAGATAAGGAGATGATGCTGGATTATCTGGGTAAACCCAGTGTAATCATATGAGCCCTTAAAAGCAAAAGGGGAAGGCACAAGAGTCAGAGACATGGCAGAAGAGGAAGAAAGAGAAAATGATAAAGAAGGGGAACAAGGATCTAATAAGGATTTAATGTACCGTAACTGACTTTGAAATGCAGGAGCCACATGCAAGGACTAGAAAGAAGCCTCATGAGCTAAGGGGTGGCTCCTGGAAACAGCCTGCAACAAAATGGGGGCCTCAGTCCTACAAAAGCAAGGAACTGGATTCTGCAAAACAAACAAACAAAAAACCTGAATGAGCTTGGAAGAGGATTCTTCCCAGAGATTCTCAGTTGGAACCTAGCTTACCAGCATTTTGATTATTTCCCTATAAAACCCAGATTAGAGAAACCAGCTGAGCGAACCTGGACTTCTTACCTACAGAACTATGAGATAGTAAGTTTGTGTTGTTTTAGGCTGCTAAATTTTTGGTAATGAATTAGGGTAGTGATAGAGACTTATATAGTAGCGTATAGTAAAATATACACATCATATGTGTACATCATGATGAATTTTTCTACATCTATAGTGCCATGTAACCACCACCCAAGTCAAGATATAGAATATTTCCAGAACCTTAGAAAGCTCCCTCCTGTTTTTTTTTTCTAGTCAGTATCCTTCTGTCTTTCCCCAGAGGTAATTACTTTCTTGCCACAGATTAATTTTTTCTATTTTTAAGCTTCATATAAAGAAATTGTATATGTACTCTTGTGTCTGGCTTGTTTTATTCACCATTATGTCTGTAAGGTTTCAGTGTTGCACATAGCAATAGTTCTGTTTTTTAAATTTATTATTTTATTATACTTTAAGTTCTAGGGTACATGTGCAGGACGTGCAGGTTGGTTACATAGGTATACACATGCCATGGTGGTTTGCTGCACCCATCAACCTGTCATCTACATTAGGCATTTCTCCTAATGCTATTCCTCCCCCAGCCCACCACCTCCTGACAGGCCCTGGTGTGTGATGCCCTGCCACCCCCCACCCCTGTGTCCATGTGTTCTCATTGTTCAGCTCCCACTTATCAGTGAGAACATGAGGTGTTTGGTTTTCTGTTTTTGTGTTAGTTTGCTGAGAATGATGGTTTCCAGTTTCATCTATGTCCCTGCAAAGGACATGAACTCACCTTTTTTATGGCTACATAGTGTTCCATGGTGTATATGTGCCGCATCTTCTTTATCCTGTCTATCATTGATGGGCATTTGGGTTGGTTCCAAGACTTTGCTATTGTGAACAGTGCCACAATAAACATACGTGTGCATGTGTCTTTACAGTATAATGATTTATAATCCTTTGGGTATATACCCAGTAAAGGGATTGCTGGGTCAAATGGTATTTCTGGTTCTAGATCCTTGAGGAATCGCCACACTGTCTTCTTCCACAGTGGTTGAACTAATTTACATGGCCACCAACAGTGTGAAAGTGTTCCTACTTCTCCACATGCTCTCCAGCATCTGTTGTTTCCTGACTTTTTAATGACCACCATCCTAACTAGCATGAGATAGTATCTCATTGTGGTTTTGATTTGCATTTCTCTAATGACCAATGATGATAAGCTTTTTTTCATAGGTTTGTTGGCCACATAAATGTCTCCTTTTGAGAAGTGTCTGTTCATATCATTCGCCCACTTTTTGATGGATTTTTTTTTTTTTCTTGTAAATTTAAGTTCTCTGTAGATTCTGGATGTTAGCCTTTTGTCAGATGGATAGATTGCAAAAATTTTCTCCCACTCTGTAGACTGCCTGTTCACTCTGATGATAGTTCCTTTTGCTGTCCAGAAGCTCTTCTGTTTAATTAGATTCCATTTGTCAATTTTGGCTTTTGTCGTCATTGCTTTTGGTGTTTTAGGCGTGAAGTCTTTGCCCATGCCTTTGTTTTAAATGGTATTGCCTAGGTTTTCTTCTAGAGTTTTTATGGTTTTGGGTCTTATGTTTAAGTCTTTAACTCACCTTGAATTAACTTTTGTATAAGGTGTAAGCAAGGGATCCAGTTTCAGCTTTCTGCATTTGGCTAGCCACTTTTCCCAACACCACTTATTAAATAGGGAATCCTTTCCCCATTTCTTCTTTTTGTCACGTTCATCAAACATCAGATGGTTGTAGATGTGTGGTGTTATTTCTGACGCCTCTGTTCTGTTCCATTGATCTATATATCTGTTTTGGTAGCAGTACTGTGCTGTTTTGGTTACTGTGGTCTTGTAGTATAGTTTGAAGTCAGGTAGCATGATGCCTCCAGTTTTGTTCTTTTTGCTTAGGATTGTCTTGGCTATATGTGCTCTATTTTAGTTCCATATGAAATTTAAAGTAGTTTTTTCTAATTCTATGAAGAAAGTCAGCAGTAGCTTGATGAGGATAGCATTGCATCTATAAATTACTTTGGGCAGTATGGCCATTTTCACAATATTGATTCTTCCTATCCATGAGCATGAAATGTTTTTCCATTTGTTTGTGTCCTCTCTTATTTCCTTCAGCAGTGATTAGTAGTTCTCCTTGAAGAGGGTCCTTCACATCCCTTGTAAGTTGTATTCCTAGGTATTTTATTCTCTTTGTAGCAATTGTGAATGGGAGTTCACTCATGATTTGGCTCCCTGTTTGTTGCTATTGGTGTATAGGAACACTTGTGATTTTTGCACATTGATTTTGTATCTTGAGACTTTGCTGAAGTTGCTTATCAGCTTAAGGAGATTTTGGGCTGAGACATTGGGGTTTTCTAAATATACAATCATGTCATCTGCAAACAGAGACAATTTGACTTCCTCTTTTCCTAACTGACTACCCTTTATTTCTTTCTCTTGCCTGATTTCCCTGGCCAGAACTTCCAATACTATGTTGAATAGGAGTGGTGAGAGAGGACATCCTTTTCTTGTGCCAGTTTTGAAAGGGAATGCTTTGTTTTTGCCCAATCAGTATGATATTGGCTGTGGGTTTGTCATAAATAGCTCTTATTATTTTGAAATATGTTCCATCAATACCTAGTTCCATCAATGCCTAGTAGAATTTTGTTGAAGGCCTTTTCTGCATCTACTGTTATAATCATGTGGTTTTTGTCATTGGCTCTGCTCATGTGATGGATTATGCTTATTGATTTGCATATGTTTAACAAGTCTTGAATTCCAGGGATGAAGCCCATTTGATTGTAGTGGATAAACTTTTTGATATGCTGCTGGATTTGGTTGGCCAGTATTTTGTTGAGGATTTTCCCATTGATGGTCATCAGGGATATTAGCCTGAAAGTTTTTTTTTTTTTGTGTCTCTGCTAGGTTTTGGTATCAGGATGATGCTGGCCTCATAAAATGAGTTAGGGAAGAGTCCCTCTTTTTCTGTTGTTTGGAATAGTTTCAGAAGGAATGGTACAAGCTCCTCTTTGTACCTCTGGTAGAATTTGCCTGTGAATCTGGTCCTGGACTTTTTTTGGTTGGTAGGCTATTAAATACTGCCTCAATTTCAGAACTAGTTATTGGTCTACTCACGGATTTATTTAACCAGTAGTCATTCAGGAGCAGGTTGTTCAGTTTCCATGTAGTTCTGTGGTTTTGAGTGAGTTTCTTAATCCTGAGTTCTAATTTGATTGCACTGTGGTCTGAAATACTGTTTGTTATGATTTCCATTCTTTAGCATGTGCTCAGGAGTATTTTACTTCCAATTATGTGGTCAGTTTTAGAATTAGTGCAATATGGTTTTGAGAAGAATGTATATTCTGTTGATTTGGGGTGAAGAGTTCTGTAGATGTCTATTAGGTCTGCTTGGTCCAGAGCTGAGTTCAAGTCCTGAATATTCTTCTTAATTTTCTGTCTCGTTGATCTGTCTATTATTGACTGTGGGATGTTAAAGTCTCCCATTATTATTGTGTGGGAATCTAAGTCTCATTGTAGGTCTCTAAGAACTTGCTTTATGAATCTGGGTGCTCCTGTATTGGGTCAATATTTATTTAAGATAGTTAGCTCTTCTTGTTGCATTGATCCCTTTACCATTATGTAATGCCCTTCTTTATCTCTTTTGATCTTTGTTGGTTTAAATTCTGTTTTATCAGAGACTAGGATTGCAACCGTTGCTTTTTTTGCTTTCCATTTCCTTGGTAAATAATCCTCCATCCCTTTATTTTGAACCTATGTGTATCTTTGCATGTGAGATGGGTCTCCTGAATATAGCACACTGATGGGTCTTGATTCTTTATCTAATTTGCCAGTCTGTCTTTTAATTGCGACATTTAACCATTTACATTTAAGGTTAATATTGTTATGTGTGAATTTGATCCTGTCATTATGATGTTAGCTGGTTATTTTCCTTGTTAGTTGATGCAGTTTCTTCCTAGCATCGATAGTCTTTACAATTTGGTATGTTTTTGCATTGGCTGGTACCGGATTTTGCTTTCCATATTTAGTGCTTCCTTCAGGAGCTCTTGTAAGGCAGTCCTGGTGGTGATGAAATATCTCAGTATTTTCTTGTCTGTATAGGATTTTATTTCTCCTTTGCTTATAAAGCTTAGTTTGACTGGATATGAAACTCTGGGTTGAAAATTCTTTAAGAATGATGAATATTGGCCCCTACTCTCCTCTGAGTTGAAGAGTTTTTGCAGAGAGATCCATTGTTAGTCTGATGTTCTTCCCTTTTTGAGTAAACCTGACCTTTCTCTCTGGCTGCCCTTAACATTTTTTCCTTCATTTCAACCTTGGTGAATCTGACGATTACGTGTCTTGGGGTTGCTATTCTTGCAAAGTATCTTTGTGGTGGTCTCTGTATTTCCTGAATTTGAATGTTGGCCTGGCTTGCTAGGTTGGGGAAGTTCTCCTGGAGAATATTCTGACAAGCATTTTCCAACTTGGTTCCATTCTCCCCATCACTTTCAGGTACCCCAATCAAGTGTAGAGTTGGTCTTTTTCACATATTTCCATATTTCTTGGAGGCTTTGTTTGTTTCTTTTCACTCTTTTCTCTCCTCACTTTATTTCATTGAGTTGATCTTCAATCTCTGATATCCTTTCTTCTGCTTAATTGATTGGGCTATTGATATTTGTGTATGCTTCACGAAGTTCTCATGCTGTTTTTTTTCAGCTCCATCAGGTCATTTATGTTCTTCTCTAAACTGCTTATTCTAGTTAGAAATTCCTCTAACCTCTTTTCAAGGATCTTAGCTTCCTTGCATTGAGCTTCTACACGCTCCTTTAGCTCAGAGGAGTTCGTTATTACCCACCGTCTGAAATCTCCTTCTGTCAATTTGTCAAATTCGTTCTCTGTCCAGTGTTGTTTCCTTGCTGGCAAGGAGTTATGATACTTTGGAGGAGAAGAGGTATCCTGGTTTTTGGAATCTTCAGAAATCAGAGGCTTTGCACTGGTTTCTCCCCATCTTCATGGATTTATCTATCTTTGGTCTCTCACATTGGTGACCTTTGGATGGGGTCTCTGAGTGGACATCCTTTTTCCATGATGTTGATATTATTCTTTTCTGTTTGTTAGTTTTTCTTCTAACAGTCAGGCTCCTGTGCTGCAGGTCTGCTGGAGTTCACTAGAGGTCCACTCCAGACCCTGTTTGCCTGGATATCTCCAGCAGAGGCTGCAGAACAGCAAAGATTGCTGCCTGTTTCTTCCTCTGGAAGCTTTGTCCTAGAGGGGCTCCTGCCAGATGCCAGCCAGAGCTCTCGTGTATGAGGTGTCTATTGGCCTACTGGAAGATGTCTCCTGGTCAGGATACCCGGGGTTCAGGGACACACTTGAGGAGCCAGTCTGTCCCTTATCAGAGCTCAAACACCATGCTGGGAGATCTACTGCTCTCTTCAGAGCTGTCAGGTAGGGATGTTTAAGTCTGCTGAAGCTGCACCCACAGCTGCCCCTTCCCCCAGGTGCCCTTTCCCAGGGAAATGGGGGTGATATCTATAAGTCTCTGACTGGGGCTGCTGCCTTTTTTTCAGAGATGCCCTGCCCAGAGAGGAGGAATCTAGAGAGTCAGTCTGGCTGCATTGTCTTGCTCTGCTGAGGTGGGCTCTGCCCAGTTTGAACTTCCAGGTGGCTTTGTTTACACTGTGAGGGTAAAACTGCCTACTCAAGCCTCAGCAATGGTGGGTGTCCCTCCCCACAGCAAGCTCCAGCATCCTAGGTAGAACTCAGCCTGCTGTTCTAGCAGCGAGAGTTTCACACCACTGGATCTTAGCTTGCTGGGCTACATGGGGGTGGGACCTGCTGAGTCAGGCCACTTGGCTCCCTGGCTTCAGCCCTTTTTTCAGGGGAGTGAATGGTTCTGTTTTTGCTGGTGTTCCAGGTGCCACTGGGGTATGAAAAACAAAAACAAAAACAAAAAACACACATACACACACAAAACAAAAAACTCTTACAGCTAGTTCAGTGTCTGCCCAAATGGCTGCATAGTTTTGTGCTTGAAACCCAGGGCTCTGGTGGAGTAGGCATCAGAGGGAATCTCCTGGTCTGCTGGTTGAGAAGACCGTGGGAAAAGTGCAGTATCTGGGCCACAGTGCACTATTCTTCCTGGTACAGTCTCTCATGGCTTCCCTTGCCTGGGGAAGGGAGATTCCCCAAACCCTTGTGCTTCCTCAGTGATGCGATGCCCCACCCTGCTTCAGCTCACCCTCCGTGGGCTGAACCCACTGTCCAACCAGTCCCAATAAGATGAAATGGGTATCCAGTTGGAAATGCAGAAATCACCCAACTTCTGTGTTGATCTTGCTGGGAGCTGCAGACCGGAGCTGTTCCTATTCAGCCATCTTGCCAGCACATCTTTTAAAATTTATTTTTAATTTTTGTAGGTACATAGTGGGTACATATATTTATGGGGTACATGGGGTATTTTAATACAGGTATA
This sequence comes from Piliocolobus tephrosceles, assembly GCF_002776525.5. Lineage (NCBI taxonomy): Eukaryota > Metazoa > Chordata > Mammalia > Primates > Cercopithecidae > Piliocolobus > Piliocolobus tephrosceles. The sequence continues at coordinate 69,318,301 of NC_045444.1, read as the reverse complement.
GAATGTGTAATAATCACATCTGGGTACATGGGATATCCATCACCTTAATCATTTATCCTTTCTTTGTGTTAGAAATATTCCAGCTATACTTTTTGTTATTTTAAAATATACAGTAAATTATTGTCAACTGCAGTCACCCTGTTGTGCTATCAAATACTAGATCTTATTCATTCTAACTATATTTTTGTATCCATTAACCATCCCCACTTCTCCATGCCTCTCCACTACCTTTCCCAGCCTCTGTTTACCATCATTCTACCCTCTATCTCTATGAGTTCAATTGTTTTAATTTTTAGCTCCCACAAATAAGTGAGAACACGTGACGTTTGCCTTTCTGTTCTTGGCTTATTTCACTTAACATTATGATGTTCATTCAGTTCTGTTCATTTTGTTGCAAATGACAGAAGCTCATTGTTTTTTATGGCTGAATAGTACTCCATTGTGTATATGCATGACATTTTCTTTATCCATTTGCCTGTTGATAGACACTTAGGTTGCTTCCAAATCTTAGCTATTGTGAATAGTGCTGCAATAAACTTGGGAATGCAGATATCTGTTCATATACTGACTTCCTTTCTTTTGGGTATATACCCAGCAGTAAAATTTAATTGCTAGATCATATGGTAACTCTATTCTTAGTTTTTTGAGGAACCTCCAAACTGTTCTCCATAGCGGCTGTACTAATTTACATTCTCACCAGCAGTGTATGAGGGTTCCCTTTCCTTCACATCCTCACTAGCATTTGTTATTGCCTGTCTTTTGGACAAAAGCCATTTTAACTGGGGTAAGATGCCATTACACTGTGTTTTAATTTGTGTTTCTCTGATGATTAATGATGTTAAGCATCTTTTCATATACCCGTTTGTCATTTGTATGTCTTCTTTTGTGAGAAACGTGTACTCAAATCTTTCACCTATTTTTTAGCAGTTTTTTGAATATTAACTTTTAAAATATTGTGTAGCTTTCCATATTTTCTATTTAAAAGTCACATATTCCATTTTTTTTTCTTTTTTATTTTTTATTATACTTTAAGTTCTAGGGTACATGTGCATAACGTGCAGGTTACATATGTATACATG
>NC_045444.1:69220568-69302222 GCF_002776525.5 Piliocolobus tephrosceles | reverse complement strand
TAATACCATAAAAACCCTAGAAGAAAATCTAGGTAGTACCATTCAGGGCATAGGCATGGGCAAGGACTTCATGTCTAAAACACCAAAAGCAACGGCAGCAAAAGCCAAAATTGACAAATGGGATGTGATTAAACTGAAGAGCTTCTGCACAGCAAAAGAAACTACCATCAGAGTGAACAGGCAACCTACAGAATGGGAGAACATTTTTGCAATCTACTCATCTGACAAAGGGCTAATATCCAGAATCTACAAAGAACTCAAACACATGTACAAGAAAAAAACAAACAACCCCATCCAAAAGTGGGCAAAGGATATGAACAGACATTTCTCAAAAGAAGACATTCATACAGCCAACAGACACATGAAAAAATGCTCATCATCACTGGCCATCAGAGAAATGCAAATCAAAACCACATTGAGATACCATCTCACACCAGTTAGAATGGAAATCATTAAAAAGTCAGGAAACAACAGGTGCTGGAGAGGATGTGGAGAAATAGGAACACTTTTACACTGTTGGTGGGATTGTAAACTAGTTCAACCATTATGGAAAACAGTATGGCGATTCCTCAAGGATCTAGAACTAGATGTACCATATGACCCAGCCATCCCACTACTGGGTATATACCCAAAGGATTGTAAATCATGCTGCTATAAAGACACATGCACACGTATGTTTATTGCGGCACTATTCACAATAGCAAAGACTTGGAATCAACCCAGATGTCCATCTGTGACAGACTGGATTAAGAAAATGTGGCACATATACACCATGGAATGTTATGCAGCCATAAAAAAGGATGAGTTTGAGTCCTTTGTAGGGACATGGATGCAGCTGGAAACCATCATTCTTAGCAAACGATCACAAGAACAGAAAACCAAACACCACATGTTCTCACTCATAGGTGGGAACTGAACAATGATATCACTTGGACTCGGGAAGGGGAACATCACACACTGGGGCCTATCATGGGGAGGGGGAAGGGGGGAGGGATTGCATTGGGAGTTACACCTGATATAAATGACGAATTGATGGGTGCTGACGAGTTGATGGGTGCAGCACACCAACATGGCACAAGTATACATATGTAACAAACCTGCACGTTATGCACATGTACCCTAGAACTTAAAGTATAATAAAGAAATAAAATAAAGAAAGAAAGAAAGAAATTTGACCCAATTATGTCTTGAACCTTCAGTTATTCTCTCAAACTAAGGCAGTTATTCATCTCATCATCAGAGCCCACTCTATGAGTTATTGGTTTTATCTTACCACTCAGTAAGCCATTCACCAAATATCATGGTCCACTGTGCCTCCTTGCCAGGGTCTGTCCCGCAGACCCCAGCTGCACGATGGATGAATAATATACTCAGACACTGATGTTCAGTGAAAGAGCAGGCCGGGGGAACAGACCACTGACTGAGTTGTAGCAGCCACAGCCCTGACTAGCTGGCCCTGGCAGCATTTATCCAGCATACATTAAATGACAAAGGCTTTCAGTCAACACCACTAGAGGGTAATTAACCTGGTCACCTTCCCCTTGAGAGAGCCATCTTGCCCGCAAATGATCAAAGGTTTTAGGACCACATGAGTAAACAAGTTATTTAGATAAACTCCCTTACATTCCTTTGTTCCTACTCTAAGTTATTAACTCAAGGTAAAGATTAGGCTGCCTTCAGCCAGATCTATTACTGGAGCTTATACAAACCCCCTGGCCTTCCAAGAAGGTTTGTTCCTATTTCTCATAACTATCTGTAAAACTTTTCCTACAAGCATGACTGAACTCCCACACCTCCACAGCATGATTCTTCCCTATCTCCAGCTTGGTATGTTAACCCTCTGCAAAGGTCAGCACCTCCATTTTGCCTTGCCCCTTCTCAGTTGACTATCCTGTATTCTGGCTAACTTTGATGATGTCAATTTTACAACATCAATACAATAAATGATTAACTCTTCAAGTTTAGACCAAAAAGAAGTGGCATTTTTTTCTCTATCCAGAAGCTATCTGGATCTGGAAAATAACAACAACATAATAACTGCTATTTACTAAAGGCTAAACACTGGATACACACCCTGCAGTAGTTCCCTCTTGTTCTCACAACAGCTCTGGAAGACAGAGATTTAAGACCACAGTGAAACCCCATCTCTACTAAAAAATACAAAAAACTAGCCAGGTGAGGTGGTGGGCGCCTGTAGGCCCAGCTACTCAGGAGGCTGAGGCAGGAGAATGGCATAAACCCGGGAGGCAGAGCTTGCAGTGAGCTGAGATCCGGCCACTGCACTCCAGCCTGGGCAACAGAGCGAGACTCCGTCTCAAAAAAAAAAAAAAAAAAAGACCAACAGATGAGGAAACGAGGAGCCAGGAGGTAAATTAATTTAACTGCTATATTATCCAAGTATATGTCAGGTTCCTGGCACTATTCTTGGGACCTGATGTATATAATTACCTCCTATGTCTGTGACTCACCAATAAACAAGGTATAATGATTTCATCTCATAAATAAAGAAACCGGACTGGGCTCAGTGGCACACACTGTAATCCCAACACTTGGGAAGTAGAGGTGAGAGGATGGCTTGAAGCCAGGAGTTCAAGACAAGCCTGGGCAACATAGCAAGATCCCATCTCTAAACAAAAATTAAAATAATAAAAATCAGCTGGGCATGGCACCTGTAGTCCCAGCTCCTCAGTAGACTGAGGAGAGAGGATCCCTTCAGCCCAGGAGTTCAAGTTTACAGTGAGCTATGATCACGCCACTGCATTCTAGTGTGGGCAACAGAGCAAAGTAACTATTTCTATCTCTAAAAAAGAAAAAGAGAAGAATAAAAAAGGTGGGGGTGTCTTAGAGCAGTCAAATGTTTTGTCGGAGGCCATACAGCTATTAAATAGTGGGGTGAGGATAGAGGTGTGTGCCTCTCTCATTTCATAGCCCCGATCTTTTTCCACTACACTATGCTGCACTTCATCAACTTTTTTTGGTTCAACTGCTGAAAGTTGCCTTCATAAACACAGAATGGTTGAGGTTTACACTTCATAAGTTCTCTTTTTATCTTTCTTATGGGTCTATTTACAAGGCAGGAATGAGTTTTTATTTTGAAAATTAAGTCTCAAGTTTGCTTTAGGCCCTTTTATTCTAAAAGGAAGCTTTGGTAAAGATATAGATGGGTGAGGCATACTAACATTCACTAATTTCAGAGCCATGACTCCTCAGTTATCTGGTTTGTATTACAGTAGTCCCTCCTTACCCACGAGGGTTATGTTCCAAGACCCCCAGCGAATGCCTGCAGGTAGCACCAAATCCTATATATATAATGGTTTTTTATATATACACATACTTAAAGTTTAATTTATAAATCAGGCACTGTAAGATATTAACAACGCTAATATTAAAATAAAACAATTATGACAATATAGTATAATAAAGATTATGTGAATGTGATCTTTCTCTTTCTCCCAAAATATCTTATTGTAGTGAACCGTAACTGAAACTGTGGAAAGCAAAACCGTGGATAAGAGGGGACTACTGCGTAATAAGATGCATGCTTTCTACATTTAAAAACACCTAAAACTGGCGTGAGTTTTATAATCTAATTTCAAGAAAATGTACCTATTATCACTCAGATGAATAAATTAAAAGAGTCCCAAGTGTTCTAAGCCATCCATATAATCTGCTCTCTGATCATCCTCCTCAGTTGAGGTTTTTTTTAAGTTCATAACACCAGAACAGGTTTAATTTTAACTTAAATTTGAATTCTTAACTGTTACAACACTGCCTTCAAAGAATGCATGTGATGCTTTAATAAAAATAAGTTATTTTTTAAGCGTAGAAGATAGTCATACACCAGTACTGCAATTGGAGTAGGCATTTCTAAATCTTCTGAAATATTTATGTCATAGAATATTTGAAGGCAGGACAAGTCTGCATACATCAGCAGGATACAAAGTCTCAAAACTGATTCAGATTAGTCTTTACATTCCAAATGTGAAAAAGGCTTAGTCCCATATTTTAATAATATTGGAAAAAAGAGGTATTGGTACTAGTGACTGTTAATTTAAAAATCAGATGTGATAGGAAGAGGGATACCAAAATAACCATTTCCACATAATCTTTCTGCAGAAATGAGGACTACAGTATACATCCAAAATTTCTTTCTATTTATTTTAATGTTTATAGCTATAACTTTTTAAACATTTCTTCTATTCACTTTTTTCTGCTCTTTTATGTGAAGCATATTGTTGGTTTTTACTTTAAAATTTAGCCCATATGTTATAGAAAATCAACACAGGGTCAGGCACCCTGGCTCATGCTTGTAATCCCAGCCCTCCGGGAGGCCGAGGCAGGCAGATCATTGAAGTCAGGATTCAAGACTAGCCTGGCCAACATAGTAAAACCCTGTCCAAACTAAAAATACAAAAATTATCGGGGGTGATGACATGCACCTGAAATCCCAGCTACTCAGAAGGCTGAGACAGGAGAATTGCTTGAACCTGGAAGGCAGAGGGTGCAGTGAGCCAAGGTCATGCCACTACATTCCAGCCTGGGTTATGGAGCAAGACTCCATCTCAAAAAATAAAAATAAATAAAAATATAAAATCAGCACAGGATCATGATGAAAGTAGAGGAGAAATGGCCACAAGCTAAAGACTCTGGACGTGGAAATGGACATGAAAACCAATGAATTTTATACTGTCTTCCTTTTGGAGAAAGAGTGTATCGTATTTGTTTGGGAGTTTGTTGCAACAACTCAGATTAGAACACTTAGTTTTTGCTATTGTTGATATGGGTTACAAGTTTTTAAAAAAGAGAGAGAGAAGGGGGTATATTGACATAGGACAGTCAAGGGAAAATTTTGGTGGACATTTTTCATGCCTTGGGGTCACTAGTACTTTTTAAAGTGCTTCTCTCTGAAAAATTTGACATATTTTGAGTCTACGCCAGGAACTTATTTTCCCAGTTTCTCCTGCAGGCAGGGTACAAGGATGATTCAGCTATGACATCAGAATCACCCTTGCAAATATTCTATTCAAATGCAATGTGAAGAAGTAGACATCTCACAGGACATGTTCCATCCGCTAAGGTGAGAGCAGACACATCTAGCTGTCAGAAGCAGCACTGACAGAAGTTCACTGGTACACTTTGCAGTACCTGTGCCTGATGGGAGTTGTGGGGTTTCTAAAAGAGCAGCCCAGTAGTAAACTTTTTTCTTCTCCTTAAATCAGCTATATGTTCTTGCACGGGATCTTAAGAATGCACAGAAAGTTTATCAGTTTATGAATTGCTTTTTATATAAATGCAGCTGTGTACCCCTACCAACCTATCTTTTTCACACTCCTGCATACCCACATACCCTTCCCAGGCTCTGGTGTCTATCATTCTATTCTCTACCTCTATGAGATCAGGAATTTTTTAGCTCCTACATATGAGTGAAAACATGTGGCTTATGTCTTTCTGTGCCTGACTTGTTTCACTTAACATTGCTGCAAAGGACCAAATCGGATTCTTTTTTATGGACGAATAGCATTCCATTGTGTATATACACCACATTTTCTTTATCCATTTATCTGTTGATGGACATTTAAGTTGATTCTATATCTTGCTTATTGTAAATAGTGCTTCAATAAACAGAGGGTACAGGTATCTCTTTGAAATATTGATTTCCTTTCCTTTGTATATATACTCAGCAGTGGAATTGCTGGATCTTATGGTAGTTCCTTTTTTTCTCTACATCCTCATAAGCATTTGCTACTTTTTATAATAGCCATTCTAACAAGGGTGGGATGATATCTCATTGTGGTTTTGATTTGATTGCAACTTTCTAACTCATTTAAAAAGAGAAATACTAAATGAAAATATTAGCAGTATTTTTATTTGTATAGTGGATTTGTAGTAATTCTTTCCCCTAGTTTCTTATGAATATTCTTTAAACTATTTTGCATTTCCTTGGTTTTAAACATGTATTTATTTTATAATCTTAAAGACATATATTTTTAAATGTTAAAATGAAAAAACACAAAACCTTGAGAAGGGAAAAGCAGAATGTAATCAACCTGGAATGACCAATCATTCTGGAGATTAACAGTAAAAAGGTAACATGCAATGTCCCAGCATTTGGATCAGTGAATGAACAAGAAAATGGATAAATTAGTGAATGGGTGGATGGAGGGATAGATGGGTGGATGGATGGATGAATAATATTGATGTGAATGCATGCATATAATGGATAGACATTCCAATAATAGACTTTTTTGAAGATGTAATTATCAGAGTGAGACACATATTCTAGTAGAGAAATTCCCTTTCCATTCCTCCCCCTCTCTCATTCCTCTCCAAGTAAGGTCACTGGACTCCTCATTGTTTATAGTCTGTAGAACAACAATTTCCATCTCTCTCAGGATTTTTTCTTCACCCGTATATTGAAACCACACACACACACATGGCCATGACCCAAGTATTATCTCCCCAACATGTAGGTTCCAGACACTATTCTCCAAGATTGAAATTCCCTTTTACAGTGATCAAGATTTCAGTTAACTTGCAAAGGCCTGAACTTGATACTGTGCCATTGCCTTCCTATTATCCTCCACTGTTACTGACCCAGCACTGGCATAAGAATTTTTGCCACTCTTTTTTGTCCCCACACCAACCATATACATTGTTAGAAGAGAATATAGTAAGAATATTATACTGACATTTTTAGATATTCTGCAAATTTTAACTTTAAAAGATTTTATTTCATAAAAGTATCAAACCATATAAGTAGGGAATACTATAGTTCATGATCCCTAACACACAGGGCAAAAATATAATTGAAAAAATATAGAATAAACTGCTGCAGTTCTAGAGCACTGTTCTTATATTTTTTGCTAAGAGAGACAGATTCATAAGATGTTTCATAAGCCAAGAAATTGGGGGTGGAGTGGGTTCAATAAAAATTCATTTAAAATCAAATTTACACATGAAAAACCTTTGACTTTCTGTGGATTAACAATGGTATAATATCAAGCAAGAGAGTTTACTGGGCTATAATTTTAAGACTCTTCAATGCCTTTGGCAGATATCAAATAATAGCCTATTTAAAGGCAATCCAACTTACTTGAATCAAGGGATGAACTTGAAAATAACATAACTACAACCTCTGGAAAAAGACTTTTAAAATGCTATCCTTTACTAGGACATAGAAATCAAAAAATAAATACAAAATAAATTCTATAAATTATGACCTAAACCAACATTAAACTCCTCTAAACAAAAAAGTTAGAAAAGCTAGAGGGTGGTAAGGGAGGGAGAGAAGAAAGAAGGAAAGGAAGAATGAAAGAAGGGAGGGAGGGAGACAAGTAAGGGAGGGAGGGTCATTTCTTCAGAGAAATGACTAAACAATTCCTTAAATACAATTTTTAAAAGTTTCTCAATAAACAAGTGTTTATTAATATACATCAGAATATATAGAACTGTATAAAACATCAATATTAAATTTCAGATGAAATATTGCATATTAAATACAAGACACAGGCTCTGTCTTTAAGATTTTTATAATCCAACAGGAGGATATACAGTCAAGTACGCAGTTCAGTATAAATGTACGTGAGAGGTGTGTGGGCAGGCCGGTGGGGAAATGAAGAGTGAATCTTCCCACCTGCTGCTATTCACATGTCTACCCAAGAAAAGGGAAGGACTAGAGAAGATGAGGTTCTTAGAGTCCTCATGAGTTGTCCACCCTGAAGTTTGTCCTTTCAGTCACATGCCCTTCTGGGACTACGGCTATCCCATGAACCACTGCTCACTTTCCTGCTGCCTGGATTTCCTGAACTCACATCCTTGACAGCTGCTACCCTATCTACAGGGACCCTATCCCTGGTTGAATTGGGGACAGACCAAAATTCCATTTGGGCACCTCTATTTGTTCCCTATACACAAATTCACTACATACAAATGAATGAATGCCCCCAAATTTCCTGAAGTTGGTTGATTAAAGATAATTCAAGGTAATATTTAAATGATGTAGAGTGAATGCTAAACATGACTTCTCCCGTGGTACCAGGAAACAGTAAGCAAATGTTATATATTCATGACATCCCTAAGTCTCCATCTTGATGCCTTGTTGTACGGTCTGTGCTACTGTCAAGAATTTATCTTTCCTTTAACTCTTTCCAGCATTTAAGAAACTTCTAACTAACACTCACAAGAGATGATACCATTCTATCACCCATACTTTTCCCTCAAGAAGTTCATTTTTTGCCAATGAGATCAGTTTAAAAAAAAAAAAAAAAGCCTCTGAGCCTCTAACAGGATACTTCGTGGTGAACTTTGACCACCCAAATCCCCCAGAACAACCCAGGATCAGTATGGGCTCTCCAGGTTTAGTTTTGTATGCAGTTCCCTCCCAGTGCAGGTTACAAATACACATGCATACATACATATACACACACACACACACACACCCCACATAGAAACACATCTTTCAAAGGAAAATATTGATTTTTAAAGACAATATGGCCTAATCCTCTAACAAGGAGCAAAAAGAGTTTTCTTCATTTGAAAGCTCCTTCTCACCATGGGATTACTGATTTGCATTATTATACAGATTTTTGTTTATCCCTTTCGCTCCCCTTTACTCCTCTTTAGCATATGTCCCCTTGGCCTGCCAAGGGCCTCACTGAAAGTGATAGTCTCTAAATATCTGTCTGTTCTTAACCAATACTAAAATACTACCTTGGTATTACTACTTATAAAAGGTCTTATAAGAATCCCTTATATTCTCCAGGATGAGGCTATCTTATGGAGAAAAATCTTGTTTCTTCAGTTTTACACATATGCATGTATGCCTGTTAATGAACACGTACACATACACACACCCACACAGATGCACATATTAACACATCACTATGAAATTGATTTTGAAAAAATAAAATGGGTTAAAGATTTTGTCAGAGGTTTAAAGAGTAAGTTGAATTATTTGTGGCACAGATTTTTCATGAGAGTCCTTCAATCTTGGTTTGAAATTTGAAGATGGAGAATGTCACATTTTGTACAAGAAGAGGAAATGTTTCACTATGATTGCTACAGGAAAAGTATGAAAATTGTAAAAAGTTAACCTTGTCAGATATACAGAATGACAACATAGAAGTTTATTTCTACGTTTTATAAATATGTTAACAAATGGTAAAAAAAAAAAAAAAAAAAAAAAAACTTTGAAGAAAGCAGTGTTACATTTGATCTATAGAAACAGGAGAGAGAAAAGATAAATTACAAATGTATTGCTCTATCTAGTTCAGAACCATCCTATAAAACTATAATCCATAAATGTCTATATTTCTATTGCAATTTTAGTTACAAAAGTCTAAACCTTTTTAATTGTATTAAAGTTATAATTAAAAGTTGATTTTTTGGCCGGGAGCAGTGGCTCACAACCTGTAATCCCAGCACTTTGGGAGGCCGAGGCGGGTGGATCACTAGTTCGAAGATTGAGACCATCCTGGTTAACACGGTGAAACCCCGTCTCTACTAAAAATACAAAAAATTAGCTGGGCGTGGTGGTGGGTGCTTGTAGTCCCAGCTACTCGGGAGGCTGAGGCAGGAGAATGGCGTGAACCCGGAAGGCAGAGCTTGCAGTGAGCCGAGATCGCACCACTTCACTCCAGCCTGGGTGACAGAGCGAGGCTCCATCTCAAAAAACAAAAACAAAAAGTTGATTTTTAAAAATATTAATAAAATGGATAAACCTCTAGTTAGACTAATCAAGAAAAAAGAGAAGACACGAATTTTCAATATCAGAAATGAAAAAGGGAATATTAATGGAGATTCTACAGACATTAAAATAATAAAGTAATATTATAAACAACTTACACTAATGAATTCAACAACTTAGCTTCAACAACAAAATCACTGAAAGATACAAACTACCAGAGCCACTCGAGAAGAGATGTATAACCTAAACAGCCTTATACCAGTTAAAGTAATTGAATTTGCAGTTTAAAATCTTTCCTCAAAGAGAACTCCTTTCTACAAAACAATTAAGGGAGAAGTAATACTAATTCCATACTAACTCATTTAAAAATAAAAAAGCGGATACTTCCTAATTCATTTTGAGAAGAAACCAATAGCTTGTTAGCAAAACTAGACCAAGATGTCTGTTCTCCCCAAATTGACTACAGATCCATTACAATATCAAAATCTTAGCACACTTGAACAAAAAAGAAACTACAGACCAATATCTCTCATGAAAATAGACACAAAATCCTTAATAAAATATTAACAAAATGGAAACAATATATAAAAAGAATAATATGCTATGACCAAGTGATGTTTATCCCAGATACGGTTTAACTTTTTTAATCAATAAATGTAATTCATCATAATTAGTGAGTAAAGTAGAAAAACCATAAAATCATCTTGATAGATGCATTTAACAAAATTCAATATCCACTGATTAAAAAAAACTCAGCAAATTAGGAAAAGAAGGGAATTTTGTCAACCTGATAAAGAGCGTCTATTAAAAAAAAAAAAAAAAGATTGACATTAATCTTAATAGTAGAAAGCTGTATACTTTCCTCTCGAGACTGGAAATAAGAATGTCCACTGTCACCATTTCCATTCAGCACTGTACTAGAGGAACTAGCCTAGGCAATAAGAGAACTAAAAGAGATAAAAGACATACAGATTGAAAAGGAAGAACTACATCAGCTTTATTTGCAGATGGCATGATTATCTATGTAGGAAGAAATCTACAAAAAACTCAGAACTAAGAAGTTGTGTGTTACAAGATCCATATACAAATATCAATTACACTCTAGCAGTAAACAACTGGAAATCCATCAATTGATGAATGAACAAATAATTTATTATATCCATATAATAGAATATTTTCAACAATAAAAAGGAAAGAGGCTGGGCATGGTGGCTCACGCCTGTAATCTCAACATTTTGGGAGACCAAGGTGAGTCAATAGCTTGAGTTCAGGAGTTCAAGACCAGCCTGTGCAATATGGCGAAACTCTCTCTCTACAAAAAATACAAAAATTAGCGGGGTGTGACACCTGTAGTCCCAGCTTCTTGGGAGGCTGACACAGGAGGATGACTTGAGTCCAGGAGGCAGAGGCTACAGTGAGCCAAGACTGCACCATTGCACTCCAGCCTAGGCAACAGAGTAAGACTCTGTCTCAAAAAAAAAAGGGAAGAACTGCTAATGCAGCACAACAACATGGATGAAACTCGAAGGATTATACTAAGTGAATAAAGCCAGTCAAAAAACACTACATACTGTATGACTTCATTTCTATGAAATCCTAGAAAAAAACAAAGCTTTAATAATAGAAAGCAGATCAATGGTTGTCAGGAACTGGAAGTAAATAGAAAGAGATTGACTGCAAAGAGGCACTAGAGAACTTTTGGGGATGCTGGAGTAGTCTACATCATGATTGTAGTGATTGAAACTTAAGTATATAAATTTATCAAAATTCATCAAACTGTACACTTAAAATGCTTACTTTTACTTTTCATAATTATACCTCAATAAAGCAGATAAAATTATATTTAATGTAATAGTCATATTTTTATTAATATTTTCCTTATATTGGTGTCTTTCATTTCTAAAATAGAAAGCTATTTTTTTATTTTCTGACAGCAACCCATTCTTCTGAAAATATCATTCCAAAAACTTTCTTCTAGAATCTGTCCTTTACCTTCAACCTGGACTCACGTTCCATCTTGTGGTTTCTACAAGAACTACTATGCCACCATTAATTGACCCAGGAGTTGGCAGCTGACCCAACTGGGTCAATGAGTTCCTTTCCAAGAGATTCACCTTGCCTCTTTGTAGTACCTGAAGCTTTTATATGTTAAGTTTGGAAGCTGTCAGTAGCCCTACCAGACAGAACAGTTAAAGGAATCCAGTTTGCCGAGAGAAAAATACCAATGCAGATAAACTGAGTGATACAGAGAAAGGTGATGAAAAGTTCTAACATTTTAAAACATATTTTCTCAAAAATGTGTTGTATGTCCTTCTCTGATCACTCATTAAAATGTGTTAATGTCCTTCTCTGATCACTCATTCCTCTGACTGTACCTTTGAATCTCCTCTGCCCAAGAAGTATCTATTTACTTTATACGGATTTGGGTTTTTGCAACATGCAACCAAGAGAGCCCTAACTCATACATCATTCAAGTTAGTACATTTGTATTATGATCCTGCTTAAATACCATGCACATGAAATGAAACCTTCATTGACTGCCAATGAAGGTTTTATTTCACTAGCTATTTCACGTGCATATGAGTATAGATATATAAAAATAAAATGATAGGCTTTTAATATGTATTTTTAAATACCAATTTCTACCAACTAATCTTTGAAATGTGTCACAGTTGACATGAGCAGAATAGGATATATTATTTATTAAAATATCTTTTTTTTTTTTTTTTTTTGAGACGGAGTCTTGCTCTGTCACCCAGGCTGGAGTGCAGTGGCGTGATCTCGGCTCACTGCAAGCTCTCAGCCTCCCAAAGTGCTGGGATTACAGGCGTGAGCCACCGCGCCCGGCAAAATATCTTTACAAAATAGAATTGCTGCTACTTGTCCACTTCTGCTCATGGCTTTGTCTCAATACTCAAATCAAAACCAAGTTTTAACAAGGACAAATTAAAATGCACTTTCCTGTCAGGAATCAAGACAAAGAAAATTATGAAAAGTACAGGTTCAGTATTGGTATGAAATATAGACATAGACGTAGATATTTATTTAATGTCTGTTATCTTTACATCATTTTTAACCAATTTTGAAATATTTAACTTTTTAAAAAACAAAGAGAATCTGAAGTTAGGCTACCTGGATGTAATTTCTAGTTATCCCACTTCCTACCTGGCTGTCCTTGAGCAGTTGCATAATCTCTTTGTTCCTCAGATTCCCCATCTATAAAGTGGGAATAATAATCATACCTGGTATGTCAAAGACATATTTGCACTCCCACGTTCATTGCAGCATTATTCATAATAGCCAAGACATGGGAATTACATGAGTCTGCTTTCATATTGCTATAAAGAGCTACCTAAGACTGAGTAATTTATAAAGGAAAGGAGTTTAATTGACTCACAGTTCAGCGTGGCTGGAGAGACCTCAGGAAACTTACAATCATGGCAGAAGGCAAAAAGGAAGCAAGGCACCTTCTTCACAAGGCAACAGAAAGGATAAGTGCTGAGCAAAGGGGAGAAGAGCCCTTTATGAAACCAACAGATCTCATGAGAACCCACTATCACAAGAATAGCATGGGGGAAACCACCCCCATGATTCAATTACCTCCAGCTGGTTTCTCTCGACACATGGGGATTATGGGGATTATAATTCAAGAGGAGACTTGGGTAGAGACACAAAGGCTGACCATATCAGGAATCAAACCTAAGTGTCCATTAACGAATGAATGGATAAAGAAAATATGGTATATATGTATACACAATGGAATACTATTCAGCCTTTAAAAAGAAGGAAATTCTGCCTGTAATCCAAGCACTTTGGGAGGCCAAGGCAGGCAGATAACGAGGTCAAGAGATGGAGACCATCCTGGCCAATATGATGAAACTCCACCTCTACTAAAAACACAAAAATTAGCCAGGCATGGTGGCATGCACCTGTAGTCCCAGCTACTTGGGAGGTTGAGGAAGGAGAATCACTTGAATCCAGGAGGCGGAGGTTGCAGCGAGCCAAGATCATGCCACTGCACTCCTGCCTGGAGACAGGGAAAGACGTCACTAAAAAAAAAAAAAAAAAAAAAAAAAGGAAATCCTGTCATTTGCAATAACATGGATGAACCGGAGGACGTTATGTTAAGTGAAATGAGCCAAGCACAGAAACACAAGTAGTACCATATGATCTCAATTACATGTGGAATCTAAAAAGTCAAACTCATAGAAGCAGAGAGTAGAATGATGGTTACCAGAGGCTAGGGAGTGGGAACATGTTGATCAAAGGATAGAAAACTTCAGTTAAACAAGAGAAGTTAGTTCAAGAGATCTATTGTACAACATGATGACTATATTTAATAACAATGTATTGTACTCTTAAAAATTGCTAAAAGGGTAGATTTTAAGTGTTCTCACCACAAAGAAAAGAGTATGTGAGGTAATATATATGTTAATTACCTCGATTTAGCCATTCCACAATGTATATTTTAAAACAAAATATTATACAAAATAAATATATAAAATTTTTATTAGTGAAAACTATATATTTATATTTGAAAAACTATATATGATAGTGCTTAGAAAAAATTTGAGAACATTGCCTGGCATGCCATAGTGTCATATAAGAACACTTTTTATTTTCATTATTTTACTATATTATTTTCATTATTTTAATACATTATATAATATGTAGCAAGAGCCTATGTAACTGAGTAATCAACTCATTTATTGCTGTAATTTTTTTTGTTTTGTAACAAAGTTTTTAATGATTTAAATGCTTCTTAGAGTCATACTCTTAAACACAGCTTATGTGATTAGCTCCTTTTTTTTTTTTTTTTTTTTTTTTGAATCAATATAGTTTTTTGAACTGGCAGAAGCTGGAAGCATTCCCAGAATTGAAACAAGACAAGGATGCCTACTCTTACCATTCCTATTCAACATAGTGCAGGAAATCCTAGCAAGAGCAATCAGTCAAGAGAAAGAAATAAAAGGCATAGAACTAGGAGAGGAAGCCAAATCATCGCTCTTCACTGAGGATATGTACCTAGAAAACCCTAAAGACTCTGCCAAAAAGTCTCCTAGAACTAATAAAATGGCTTCGGTAAAGTTTCAGGACATAAGATCAATATGCAAATAACTAGCATTTCTGTACACCAATAATATTCAAGCTGAGGGCCAAGTCAAGAATACAACCCCATTTGCAATGGCCATAAAAAAAATCTAGGAATACATCTAACCAAGAAGGTGACATATCTTTATGAAGAGAACTAAAAAACGGTGCTGAAAAAAATCATAGATGATATAAATGGGAAAATATTCCATGCTGATGGATTAGAAGAATTAATATCATTATAATGTCCATAGTACCCAAAGCAATCTAGAGATTAAACATTACTCCTATCAAGCTACCAACATTATTTTCCACAGAATTAGAAAAACTATTCTAAAATTCATATTGAACCAAAAAGAGGCTTGAATCTGAAGCAAATAAAAAAAACAACAAAGCCAGTCCAGGCGTGGTGGCTCTCCTGTAATCCTGACACTGTGGGAGGCTAAGGCAGGTGGATCACTTGAGGCCAGGAGTTCAAGACAAACATGGCCAACATGGAAAAACCCTGTCTCTACTAAAAAATACAAAAACTTAGCTGGGCATTCTGGTGTGCACCTGTAGTCCCAGCTACTGGGAGGCTGAGGCACAATAATTGTTTCAACCAGGGAGGCAAAGTTTGCATTGAGCCAAGATGGCACCACTGTACTCCAGCCTGGGTAACAGAGTGAGACTGTATCCAAAAAAAAAAAAAAAGAAGAACCAAGCCAGAGGAATCACATTACCCAACTTCAAACTATACTACAAACCTACGGTAACCAAAACAGCATGATACTGGCACAAAAACAGACAAACAGAACAATGGAACAGAAGAGAGGACCTAGAAATAAAGCTGCACACCCACAACCAACTAATCTTTGACAAAGTCAACAAAATAAGCAATTGCAAGAAAACAAAAATTGAAAGATGGGACCTAATTAAAGAGCTGCTGCACAGCAAAAGAAACTATCTACAGAGTAAAAAGAGCCTACAGAATAGGAGAAAATATTCTCAAACTATGCATCCAACAAAGGTCTAATATCTAGAATCTCTAAGGAACTTAAATCAGCAAGCAAAAAACAACCGTATTAAAAAGAGGGCAAAAGACGTGAACAGACACTTCTCAAAAGAAGACATATGAGAGGCCAAAAAACATATGCAAAAGTGTTCAACATCACTAATTAGACACAAATCAAAACCACAATGATACCATTTCACACCAGTCAAAATGGCTACTATTAAAAAGTCAAAAAATAACAAATTTTGGTGAGGTTGCAAAGAAATGAAAATGCTTATACACTGTTGGTAGGAATGTAAATTAGTCCAGCCACTGTGGAAAGCAGTTTGGAGATTTCTCAAAGAGCTAAAAATAGAACTACCATTTGACCCAGCAATGCCATTACTGGGTGATATGGTTTAGGTCTGTGTCCCTACCTAAATCTCACCTTGAATTATAATCCCTATAATCCCCACATGTCAAGAGCAGGACCAGGTGCAGGTAATTAGATCATGGGGGCAGTTCCCCCATACTGTTCTCATGATAGTGAGTGAGTCTCAGAAGATGTGATGGTTTTATAATTGTCTGGCATTTCCCCTGCTTGCACTCATTCTCTCTCCTGCCACCCTGTGAAGAGGTGTCTTCTGCCATGATAGTAAGTTTCCTGAAGCCTCCCCAGCCATATGGAACTGTGAGTCGATTAACTCTTTTCTTTATAAATTACCCAGTCTTGGGTATTTCTTCATAGCAGCATGAGAATGGACTAACACACTAGGTATCTACCCAAAGGAAAATAAATTGTTCTACCAAAAAGATACACGGACTTATATGTTCATCGCAGCACTATTCACAATAGCAAGGACATGGAATCAACATAGTGCCCATCAATGGTGGACTGGATAAAGAAAATGTGGTAGGTGCACACTATGAAATAGTGTCATGGGGCAGGATGGTCTAGGCAGCAGGGGGATGAAGCATCCCCCCACCTAGTCCTGAATACATCAGGTGCTGGAGCACCTGTGTTCCCATGAGAGCAGCGTGGGCCACACTTGACTTCAAAAGTCCCTCCAGGCTTGACTAAGTACACCAGTTTCATTCTGAACATGCTACTTTAAAACACATCCCTGCTGAACCACAGGAGGATCAGATACTGTGAGCTTCTGGCCTGTTGATGCTCAAGAGCCAGGGCATGCAGGGAAGACTCCAGAACTCCTAACTCTTGCTAACCTTACATCTGGGATTCTTACACCCTCAGCTGAAGAACTTGATGAATTTCAACTTTGAAGAGGTTTTTCTAACACTTAGTCATTTCAACCAGATTCTGCTAAAGTCCTCTGAAATTGGGGAACTGAAAACCAATTACTTGGATCACAAGTTGCCTGTGAAATCTGCAAGGACCGGCTGCCAGGGCTCATTAAACTCCAAAGTATGGCACCTTGGCATGCAGACTACCCTGACCCAGAGGAGACCAGAAGGCCTCAGAAGCCAGGTCTTTGTCCTTCCCTCCTGGTTCCTGTCCCCTTTTCTCCCCGAAAGTGAGTTACAGAAACCAGAATTCTTTTTCCCCAAGGCAGGTCATAGAAACTAGAACGCCTCTCTCCCAAAGCCAGCCATAAAACCTAGCAAGGTCACTCTCTCCCTTCTCCCTGGAAGACCCTCATTCCCAAGGGGTCCTGCCTGATACCCAGGGGAAGGGGAATTGTACAGAGTGGCCTTGCTTGGTTTCCCCACTCCATCCATCACCGTTAGGCCAGATCCTTTGAGTCCAATCACATTTCTGCATGACTGTTCATTCATCAAACCTAAATATAAAAATAAAGATTTTCCCTGGAGAAAAAAAAAAACATGGTATGTACACATTGTGGAATACTACGCAGTAATAAATAAAAAAAGAATGAAATCAATCATGTCCTTTGTGGCAATGGATGCAGCTGGAGGCCATTATCCTAAGCAAATTAATGCAGAAACAGAAAACCAAATACCACATGTTCTCACATATAAGAGGGAGCTAAATATTGGGTACACATGGACATAAAGATGGACACAATAGATACTGGAGACTACTAGAGGAAGGAGGGAAGAAGTGGGGTAAGGGATGAAAAACTACCTAGTGGATACTATGCTCACTACCCCGATAACGGGTTCAGTTGTACCCTAAGTCTCAGCACCATGCAATATACCCTTATAACAATCCTGTACATGTATACTCTAAATCAAAAACAAAAGTTGAAAGTTTTTTAAAAATGAATACAGTTTTTACTGCATTGTTAGCTGAACACTAATAATTTTCATGTGTCTGTTTTAAATGTATCTAGCTTTTGGTGTTTTAGGATTTTTTTTTTTTTTTTTTTTAGAGAGTACAAGCGCAGGCTTCTCACATGCATACATTGTGTCGTGGTGAAGTCTGGGCTTTTAGCATACCCATCTTCTGAATAGTGAACGTTGTATCCAGTAGGTAATTTTTTTGAGCCTGACCCTCCTTTTACCCTCCCATCTTTTGTAATCTCCAGTGTCTCATTTCACTCTGTAGGTCCACATGTACTCATTGTTTAGCTCCCACTTACAAGTGGAAACATGCAGTATTTGACTTTGTGTTTCTGAGATATTTCAGTTAGGAAAATGGCCTCCAGTTCCATTAACTAAAATGTTCATATATATGTTCATATGTCTGAACTTGCTAACTTCTTGGTGGGAAATTTGAGTGTTTTATAATATATTAGAAATTTTAACTTCTGAATTTTTTTTGACAGTTTCAGTACCAATAAGTCTTTATTTATTCATTGTATTTTCCCAGGGAAAGGAGAAGGGAAGGGAAGAGTCAGCATATGTTAAAAAAAAAAAAAAAAAAAAAGATTAGAAAATGGAAAAGGAAGTACCCAGTACAGCAAAGTCCACCATCAAATAAACACACCCCAGTGATGGGGTCACCAAAGCCCAAAGGGGCTCAGTCTCCTGCAGTTCAGGAATGAGGGGAAGGGGTCAGGAAAAGAACAGACAGGTACAGGCTTTCCTACCCTCCCTCCCCATAAATTCAAGATTTTACACAAAGCTTTGGTTTCTAGCAGTAAACATGGAGTTATATTCGTTCGTCTCCTATTAAACAATCTTGTGGTCACTTTGACATAAGTTTCTAGCACCTGCATAGAAGTTCCTGAATGACTTGGATATACATTCATATTCTCTTTCTTGGTGTCCTGATCCCATTTTCTACATGGAAGGCTCCCAGTTGCATCTCATTACTTTAGGATTAAAAGTTAAGTAGGTTTGATCCATCCAAAATACAGCAGTGTCTTTTTTTTTATTTTATTTTACTTCTTTTTTGAGATGGAGTCCTGCTCTGTCGCCAGGCTGGAGTGCAGTGGCGTGATCTCAACCCACTGCAACCTCCACTCCGCCTCTCCTCACCCAGCCCAAGCAATTCCCCTGCCCCACTCTCCTAAGCAGCTGGGACACAGGCATGTGCCACTACATCTGGCTAATCTTCTGTATTTTAGCAGAGATGGGGTTTCACCATGCTGGCCAGGATGGTCCCGAACTCCCAAATCCATGATCTGCCCACCTCAGCCTCCAAAAGTGCTGGGACTACAGGTGCGAGCCACCGTGCCTGGGCTACAGCAGTGTCTTAAGTGTTTGGCATGTTACATCAAGGAATAGTCGGCCCAGCAGGGTGGCTCACACCTGCAATCCCAGCACCCTAGGAGGTGGAGGCAAGCAGATCACCTGAGGTCAGGAGCTCAAGACCAGCCTGGACAACACAGTGAAACCCCATCTCCACTAAAAATACAAAAATTAGCTGGGTGTGGCGGGCACCTGTAATCCCAGCCACTCAGGTGGCTGAGGCAGGAGAACCACCTGAACCCAAGAGGCAGAGGTTGCAGTGAACCAAGAACACACCACTGCACTCCAGCCTGGGCAACAGAGCAAGACTCCAACCAAAAACACAAAACAAAGAAAGAAATGATAATGGTCTTGACTGTTGAGAACAAGGAATGGAGGGTTTTCCTAGCTTCTTCGGGATTTTTACATACATCATTTAAGAGTTGTGGAGACGCTCCCCAAGCATTAAATGTGTATGTGTGTGAGTGTGTAAGTTTTCTTTTGGGGATGAACAGAAAAGAGGACAGGGTAGAAGACAAGTTTTTAGGACAGAAGATCTGGTCTAACAGGTAATAGGGGAAGGGGAATACAAAACAAAGGATGGTTCAAGTTTCCCACTCTAAGAAGAGGGTCCCCCAAACTAATGTTTCAGATCTTGTTGCTTGGTACAGAACCTTCTGTCAAAGATGCTTTGTTTACAAAAAGAAGTTTGTAAACAAAACCCCCAAAGAACACAGAGAAGGACTAATACATTATATTTACACAAACTAGGCCACCTAGCAATCACCAACTTAGTGAAATCCCATAAAACCCAGATGAATACAGTAATTAGAGGTTGCGGGGGGGTGGCGCAGGGGCAGCATTTCGGGGAGACAGGAACCCAGGATCAGACACACACCACAATGCATTCTATTGCATTTGTCCCGTTTCAACACAGTGAGGTAAGTTTGCAGTGATCTCACAGCATATAAACGAAACCCCCTTTTTCTCCTTTAGCTACCGTGACACTATTAATCACTATTGCAGCAGGGCAGGACACAGGCCCCAGGCACCACAAAGCCCTCGTTTATGTGTCTCCCTGGAACCTGAGAATTTTGAAAGGTTAAGGATACCTTACTACATATATCCATCCCTCAACAGCACAGGATTAAGTACAGGGGTATTGGTCTTAAAACGTATCCTTACCAACTCCAGATTTACGAACACACATACCCTGTCGTGCATGGTAGGCCTAGCCTAATCTGGTGAAGAATGGATCTGGGATGTAAAGCACATCCTGTGCCCTAGGATTAGATAACCCTCACCCGTCTTGGCTCCCTCTCTAGGCCTTTCAGCTGGCCCAGCCTCTCCTAGCCTCTACGTACCACCATTTCCTGTTTAGACTCATTCTCAATCTTCCAGTAGAAGGCAATCAAGTCATGGGACAACCCAGTTAAAACCTAGTCTCCCCTAAAACATGTTCAAGGCAGAGGGGGTTTCAAGAGGATACTATGGCAGAAAAGCCAGCTCTCATTGGCAGAAATGAGGTAGTTCAATAGTCTGTGCACTCCAAGTAATCACTCTCCACAGTAGCAAAAACAACAAAAAGTAGTCCTGCTGCGCAGACCTGGAGCTGCTGCTCTCTTATCACTGAGATTGCTCACACACCTGAGAACGCAGTGCAAGAAATGAGGGCCTTAGACTAAAATATACAAAAATACAAAACCAGAATATTTATGTTAAGGAAAAAAGTTAAAATGCACAAGATACATCATTCGCACACAGCTAGTGCAGTTGACATCATAGAGAAAGTGGGACCCAAGGTGCAGTATCCAAGAGAGCAAATAAAATCACATTGGCCTAGAACGGGGTGGGGGTAAGCATAGGAGGAGCAGGTCTGCAGCTGTTCCCCCAAACATCTTTTTTGTCATCATCACTATCCATTGCTTGGGACAGTTGCCAGCACCCTATCCCAAAAGTGGGTATGAGGATACAAGATGTGAAAAAAAAACACTGCCTTACTCCTGAGAGATTTCCTTTCACAGAATGTAGTGGCTTGGCTCCATGAATCTGGTCTTATCCTTAATCATTTCACTCTGGCATGGGAATTATTGCATATCCTTCTTCAAAAGGAAAACAACTTCCCTATCCAGACCGCTTTCAAAAGCTGGAAATTCTGGAGATGGAGCCTCCGATAAAGCATGCAGGTTGTAGGGTGATTCTCACCTCCTGGTTGCCCCCAGAACTCCCACTTATATTTGGACAGAGCATGGTTGGAGCTCCTTTGACTCACCCTTTCTCCTAACAGAGGGAAGAAAGGGTGATGGTGTGAACCCCAGTCTGAGACACATGGCAGTGCCAAGTAGCTCCAATTCACCCTATTCCCACTTTCTCCACTCTGCCTGCTCCTCAAAACTTCCTGATAGCAAAGAATAGCCCCCACCCGTTGTGACTCAATTCTGCGCCTCCGGGAGCAGGGCAAGGCTGTGGATTTCTTCTTCCTCCCGAAAGCAGGTTGGCTTTCCCTGTGCGCTAGAGCCCTGCTGGGCCTTCAGCGGACATGAAGCTACCATATGACTGATGCTCTGGCAGAAGTGGCACTCCTTGGGCTGGGGTGGCAGCTTGCATTCCTTGGCATGATGGTCTAGACCTCCACAGTTGCAGCATCTGACGTCTGATCTGCACTTCTGCATGTTCTTCCCCTTTGGCCACCTCTCACTCCCAATACGGAACGCCCCGCTAGGTCCGGTGACACAGGTGGATTCCAGACCCGTGGCTGACTACTTAAAAGGTGAACTCTGCTGCCTCACCCTCCTTCAAGCTCAGGAAGCCTTTCAAGTGCAGCTTACTCTGATGCACACAGACGTCCACTAGGGGTTTGAGTGCGACCCCGGCGCGGGCGGTCATGGACAGCAAGCAGAACCCCATGCACACGCTGAACCACTTACATGCCTGCACCATGCAGCAGCTGAGGCTCATACACCGCCCGGGCTGCATCTTCCCGCCCCTCCTCGGGGGCCTCTTCTGCCGCCTTGGCGCAGCCACTTGCAAACTGCTGGTTGGACCCTGAGCCCATGGTCGTCGGCTAAGCCCGTGGCGCCGGGCCCCTGGTCAGGCAGCTACTGGCCCCGGAGAACTCCAAAGGCCAACATCTGAATTTACTAGAATCCTGATTGTTAAGTATATACTGTCAGGAACAAATTTTTTATTACAGAGTTCATAGAACAATGCTGAATTTACCAAACTTAGTGTTTTGCTGCAACTAGAAGCTCCAAGGGTTAAGAGGAGACATGGTTGATCCAGCCAGTATCAGATTAAAAAGGTAAGAATGTCCTATTTAGGAGACCCTTCCTTACACACCTATCACTCATTAATTTTCCCAAATAATTTTTGATTTATTAAATATTTTATTTTTATACACAATTCCCAAAAAATATACACAAAAGTCAAAAAATAAATTTTCTTGTCACAAACGGTTAGGTGTAGTATTAATCATATCTCATGTTACACAAAATCTGTGAATTTTGTTTGTTCCCTTTACAACTGAACGTACAGACAATTGATTAAGTCCTGTGAGCACCAAGTTGTGGTTAGTTTCTATTCTTCATTCCTAATCTTTTACACCTTTGAGTCCATTGTGTTATGTTTGTAAGACATGGGCTTTCATCACTTCTATCAGTGCCTTCAATTTTCCTCATCACTCTTCTACTCCTACTTTTCCAATCTTGTCCAGAAGTTTCAAAGGGGTTGTTTATATTCATGGCTTCTTTGGGGCCAACAGCTTTAAAGATCACATAAGCCTGGGTCTGTTTCAGGGCCCCCCCATCCCAACAGAGAATGACAACAAGTGAAGATAATGTGGGGAGGGTCCATGGAGAGAGTCAAACAATTATGAGAAAAAGACTCCATCCTAGTGTGATCATTTGAACCCCGGAATTCAGACAATTCTGTGACCTACTCCTGAAATACTTGGATATATAGTACATAAAAAAATCCCTTTTTTGCTTAAATCTTAACCTATTTTAAAGTAAATAGATACAGAGAGCCACACAAAATACCACTCTTGAAATCACCTGCCAGGTCAAGAAATAAAACTTTGCCAATTATCTCAGAAGCCCCTTGCATTAGTCTGTTTCACTCTGCTGATACACACCTGAGACTGGGTAATTTATAAAGAAAACTAGGTTTAATGCACTTACTGTTCCATGTGGCTGGGGAGGCCTCACAATCATGGCGGAAGGAGAAACGCATGTCTTACATGGCAGCAGACGAGAGAGAATGAGAGCAAAGCGAAAGCGGAAACCTCTTATAAAATCGTCAGGTCTCATGAGGTTTATTCACTACCATGAGAACAGTATGGGGGAAACCACCCCCATGATTCAATTATCTCCTACTGGGTCCCTCCCACAACATGTGGGAATTATGGGAGCTACAATTCAAGATGAGATTTGGGTGGGGACACAGCCAAACCACATCACCCCTCTGTGTGCCCTGTCTCTATCTCAAAAAAGTAATCACAATCTGGACTTTTATACCAATAAATTCCTCATTTCTTTATAGTTTTGCCACCCAAATGTGCATCCCTAGCCACTATAGTTTATTGTTGTCCATTAAATTTTGCCATTTAAATCCCTTTCATCTATGTGTTCTCCCCCCTCCCTTTCTTTACATTTGACACTGTTCAGCATGTTCCTCTGTACTGTTTTCTGTCTTCTGTTTCCAATTTCCAGCAAATTGGCAGCTAGAGTGAGTGAAAGGCTTGATCAGACTCAGGTTCCCTGCCTTTAGCAAGACCATAGATGGTATGGGTCTTTAATCTAGTGAAATATAATGTCTAGTGGCCTCTTTCTATTGTGATACAAGCAGCTATTGTCGTTCATAGTCCCATGTTGTAAGCAGCCAATTTCTCCAAAGAAACCCTGCCTTCAAAATGACATATTTGGCATTAGGAATACACATTACTACTGAGCTGGTCATTGTTTCTAGAACTCATCTCAGTCTTTCCATATTCATGAGTCCATGCTGACACTCTCAATTCAAATTCAAAGCTACAGAGTTTTTATTGTTGTTGTTTTAACTCAATCTTTTCTCAAACTTCTCTTTTCTTGTCTCAGTTGTCTCTATTTTGCTTGACTTGCTCTGACTCTATTCCAAGCCGTTTCATCTTAGAGTGGCGCACTGTCCTGGAAGAGAATCCTTGCAAGTCTGTTTCAGTGGTGAATTTAGGAGCTAAACGATTCCAGATCCTTCAGCACACATCATTCCCTTGCACTCACCCAATACCGGATTAAACAAAACCCTCTTAGTATTCATTGCTGTTCTCAAATTGGTCTGCTCACTTTATGGTGAACTTCTGTGGGTATTTGGTTCTCCTGTTCTCCACCGATTCCTCTGCTTTCTCTCACATAGATGTTGACACTGTACAGGTCTTGGGTCAAGTGGTTTGTCTTCATGTACTGACTGTGTTTGGTTTGTGGGGATAGCCTGTCTCCTGGCTTTGTGGTAAACATTGTTAATAGGTTTTTAGTGTTGCTATCCAGCTTTGTCTCCTTTTATGTAAGCATTTGGAGACACAACAACGCCTTCACTGCTGCCATATTCCTGGGATCACTCAGACTATTTTAAGTAGGTTTTTGCCATTGTAAGTCAAGAGCATATTGACTAACACAGACCCAATCATTTATCTCATTAAAAGCTCCCTTACATACACTAACACCAAACCATTACATTAAAAGAAACTAGCATAATGATAACTTTAAATACTTATAGTAAACATAGACTCTAAATGAATGGCTAAAAGTGAACAATATACTTTGAAATAAACCTTTTTGTTAGCTAATTTTTTTATGGTCTTTAGTCCTTTAGTGGGTGCTCCTAACATTTTAAAGAAAAATGTCCAGCAGCAGATTTGCAAGTTTTCTTTAGCATAAGGCCCATGCCCTAGTTCTGTTAATCAACAGATTTGAGAACACAAATTCAAACCATGTTAAATTATTTCCCTACTACAGCTGTTTACAGCAGTTATTTCATCTATTGATTAAACAAAAGAAATAAACTGAGAACTTACTCTACTGTCATCCCTAGAGTTAATGCTGCAGGTGAAACAACTTTATAAGGAAGTATTCAGGAACAGAACCTCCTCAGACATGGTTCAAAATTGCTGACTTTATATTAAGTTATGGTAAGTTTTTAGTACAAAATATGAACTAATTTTGAAAATTATCAATGTTATTAATGAGGAAATGAGTAACACACTGGTTCTATTTTATTAAATAATAATTTAAAGTAACTTGAAATAAATCCAGTTATCCTAAAGTCAAGTGCTACTGCC
Source organism: Piliocolobus tephrosceles (assembly GCF_002776525.5). Classification (NCBI taxonomy): domain Eukaryota; kingdom Metazoa; phylum Chordata; class Mammalia; order Primates; family Cercopithecidae; genus Piliocolobus; species Piliocolobus tephrosceles. The sequence continues at coordinate 69,276,566 of NC_045444.1, read as the reverse complement.
TAGGCCTATCTTTTTTCATAGGGCCAAAAATGGCCACCACTGCTGTTTACAAACAAAAACAGCTTATATTGCGAAAGCTTATAAGCCTCTATCATCTTAAAATCAGTAATATTTAAATAATATTGTTGGGTGAAAAGCCCTGCAGTTAACTCATAATCTCTGCTTTAATTTGTAAAGGAAGTTTCATGCTTGTAGGAATTCAATTGCAACAATCATGAGATTATTATTCTCCATTAATATATTCTTCAGAGCTTCTCATAGCCTTCAGGTAAAAGGAGCTACACAGATGTAGGAAATGATCAAGATACTGCTCGGTCTCCATCACAACAGAATACTCCGAAGACCTCTCCTACGACACATGTCCCATTACATTATCCCTTGCACCGTTCCACGTTTATTTGCAGTGTTGAGACACTATATAGCTTCTTGTTAACTTTGTCCTTTTTGCTCAGGGCAAAGCCTCACCTTTTTTAAGATCTCTGCAGCAACTGCTGCAATAAACTGCTGCCTGCTGGGCCATCAAATCGAGATGCCTTGTGAAAAAGAAATGTTTTTTTCTTTTTCAACTCTTCATTCACATTCCATTATGTGCCATACACAAGACAATTTTTATTTTTAGGCTTGCCCATTATATTAAAAGTAAAGGGCTAATGGTGGAGAGAAAGAACTGAAACAATAGGAACTTTGTAAGAGTGGCTTTTTCTAATTGTTGCTTATAAAAAAATGAAATAAAAATCCTAACGCTTAAGAAAAGTGCAGAAGGAAATGGGGCTTAATAGCAAGAAAATGATGTTTTAAACACTTGAGTTATTTTCTCCCATTTTAATGTATTGAATTATGTCAAAGACCTGGTAGAAAACTTTAAAAAATCATTTTCTGATGTTATTAAATGAAAATTAATTTCTGCCTATGCATTTGGAACTATTCTTCACACACAGTAAGGAGTCAGTAAATATTAGCTATTATTATTTATATTATTATGACTGACAAACTTAGTTGTATGTATTTCTTTGTTTTTGTGCCTCCAATCTCAGAAGCAGCAGCAATCCAATCAATTTTGTATTCCATGTCATCTCACCAACTCAAGCCCTTGCATTCTCCCCCTCTTTTCTCTACTAGCTATCTCCTCTCTGCTGTAATCCTAATTACTTCTAATTCCAAGCCCTACTCTTTATCTCCGTTCTCTCTACCACCCTACTTCTCATTTTCTTTTCAAGACCAAGCTGGCTGTAATTTCTCACCACCTATACACTCCACAGACCACCAAAATAAACAGTTGGTCAGAGAAAGAGGAGCTAGCAATGCCTGAGATGCAGTTGTGAAGTTGGATCCCTTTCCAGCCAGATGGCAACTAGGACTCCCTCCCTAGTGTGAAGCGACTATTGAAGGCCTCTGGCACACTGCAGCATGGCAATTACCAAGAATTTTACCTGTGGTGACTTGGAATGGATGACAGGTTGAAGGGATGCAATGGCTTCTGTGATATCTTTGACATTGTGAAGTATGATAGAAATAGTAATTATAAGGACTGGGGGATCTGTTTGGTTGTTGCTAAGTGTTATTGATGCACTGAAGAGAGAAAATAACAAGCTCCATTCAGCCAATTAGCCACTTAAGGCAAAATGTGAAAGTTAGAAGGCTCCCAGGGCAGTGTTTACAGACGCCTTCCTCTCTTACGACCACAAGACAGACCCTGCTAAAGACCAGGCCTCGATCCTCATGGTAAGAGTAGAGAAGTAAGAGTTGAGATAACCCTGAATTCACAGCCCCAACAAGTCTCCTACATTATCAGGGAAGGAGTGGGACTCCAAGGCTAGGGATAGAGATATCCAGGTGGGTACACTTAAGAACACTGATCTCTCAGATTCTCTAGAACACTCTGGGCTTGCAGAGGCAGCCCCCCCCCCCCCCCCCCCCCCCCCCCCCCCCGCCCCCCCCCCCCCCCCCCCCCCCCCCCGGGCCGCCGGACTCCCTCCCCCCCCCCCCCCCCCCCCCGCCCCGTTAGACGATACTAGACCCCACAGCATTGCCTAAAGACTAGGCAGAGGCCTCAACTTAGGCAGATGCTACATAAGACAATATCAGCTCTCCTCAAGAACCATCCATTTTTTTCCTTCCCACCAAGATGAATAGCTAGAGTCACAGATCAGCATGGCTCTGGCTAAAGGAATAAAAGGGATTATTCACTGAAAGAGCTGAAGGATGTGGCTAATATGCAGCGGGAGAATCCAGAAAAGCAATTTCTAAGTGCAGCTTCTGGAGGACCCAACTTGAGACAAATTTAGACTTTCCTGCAGATCCCCCCCCAATCAAGTGTGGGCATAACTAAGCATGCGAGAAGAGTCATTGAACTTGGAAATGGAATGATTCAAATCTAACCTTGACTTCCACTGTCGGTTTTGTTTTGTTTTTCTCTTTTAAGACAGAATCTGTGTCACTCAGGCTAGAGTGCAGTGACATGATCTCGGCTCACTGCAACCTCCGCCTCCCGGGTTCAAGCTATTCGCTTACCTCAGCCACCAGAGTAGCTGGGATTACAGGTCTGTGCCATCACACCTGGCTAATTTTTTGTATTTTTAGTTGAGACGAGGTTTTGCCCTGTTGGCGAGGTTAGTCTCAAACTCCTGGCCTGTGATCTGCCCACCTTGGCCTCCCAAAGTTCTGGGATTACAGGCATGAGCCACCGCACCAGGCCCCTACTGTCTTTTTCGTTCTGTTAACAAGAAACAATTTGGCAAGTAGTACATACTTAATAAATGTTTGTTGAAAGAAATAAATAAACACACATCATTTTAAATCATTAAATATTCCCCAAATCAGTCATTAAGGCAATACCTACTTTTTATAAATTCATATTTTCATGTTTAATTATAAGCAGACTAAATATCCTAATTAATGAAAACTAAGAAGGACAGATGCGTTAGGCTCTTCTGGCTGCAAGCTTGGTAGGCAGAAAATCACTCGGGCTACCTCAGAAAAGACGGATTTGTTGTCAAGAAACACAGGGACGCAGAGGAAATCAGAATCACACGGAAACCCTGCTTAGCGTTCAACTGAGCCTTACAGAGGGGGAAACGCAGTGGTAAACTGAAATGCTCTGATACATTTCCAGGCCTGAATTATCTTACTGCCCCCTCAGCAGCGAGAGGTGGGTGAACATATGCCATGATGACTCAGTCCTCTTTGCCCCTGCTTCTGCTAGTCTCCCAACTGACCAACTTCCTCTACATTTATAGCATCTGCTTATTCATAAATTTGTCTCCTACCTCAGGTCCCTCTCGCCGTGTCTCTTTTTACTTCTGCTCCCACAGCCAAATGTCAACTTTCTATGTATATCTCACATCCAAATACTTAACAAAGTAGAATGTTGTTGGTCAGAAAGAAAGGCTGTCTTTGAGCAGCCTTTTGTACTCGGCACCTTAATGCTGATTGGATAGTTCTGTGACAGATGACCCTTGCCTGATTAGCCACGGGAAAGAAGACAGCTGCTTGATTGGTGGTTGAAAACTGATGAGTGCATGGATGCCCCTGGATGCAAAAGGGCCTAAGAAAAGCAGCACCTGGCTGGGAAGCTGACCCCTCCCCCCTCCCCCCACCCCCCACACAGCAATAACCCCAGGCCAGGAGATGAGAAAATGAGTTTTCAGTGTATAGTTGATCATCTCTGCCCGTTTGTTTTAGCTTGTTTGTGTTGCTGTCTGTTCATTAATTTGTTCATTTGTTTTTAAGTGAAGAAGATTGAGAGCAGGGGAGCTCCCAGAACAGAGTTTAAGTAAATTGAAGGAAGTTTCTATCTGGAACTAATAAGGATTATGGAGATTCCATGAAGATGAATTGTCAGGGCAAAGCAAAATAATTAGGAAAAGACTAGACTAAAATTGGCAGGAGTTTTTGCATCAAACCCTGGTTTTGTCTTCAACTAGCTATATGTTTTGGGGGCATGCTGGGGGGTAGGTACCTATCAGAATAATTGGTAGTTTAGCAAACAAGCCAGGTGCTTACTCACCTCCCTTCCCCACTCACTCCCATTGCCACTGTAACATGGTTGCCTTGCCAGAATTCTTCCAGCAGATAGGGAGCCTGTTATTGGAAAAACGCTTCAGAAGTGATTTAGGTAAACCCACTACCACTCCACCATCCTGGTTTACAGTCATTGGACTAGTTGATATCTCAGATAATGCTTTGATTCTTTTATAACTTACGAGTTTCAGAAGTAATGAAAAATGTAAAACTCTTTGGAAGATAATCATGAGACTATACAGGCCAGGGACGGTGACTCATGCCTATAATACTCGCATTCTGGGAGGCCAAGGCGGGTGGATCACCTGAGGTCAGGGGTTCGAGACCAGCCTGGCCAACATGGCAAAACCCATCTCTACTAAAAATACAAAAATTAGCCAGGCATGGTGGTGGGTGCCTATAATCCCAGCTACCTGGGAGACTGAGGCAGGAGAATCACTTGAACCCAGGAGACAGAGGTTGCAGTGAGCTGAGATTGCACCACTACACTTCAGCCTGGGCAAAAGAGCAAAACTCTTTTTTTAAAAATCTGTAATATAAATTATAAACATAATTTTATAATAGTAAGAAGTTTAGAAACCACCTGCATATCTATCATAACAATATAGCTGGATCTCTATGATACATTAAATGAGGGAAAAAATAAACACTATAATACTTATGCAAATATTTTTTAAATATGCAAAATAATACTTTAGAGTTCCAACAGTTTCTATATATGTATCTAAATATATTAACAAAGCCTGGAAGGATCTCTGAGGAGTGGAAAGCAGTAAACAAAGATGGGGAAGTGGCCCGAAGGAACTCTATTCTCTGTAGATCAGAGCTTTATGTTTTTAAAAAGGAGAATGTATTCATGGGGTGTATGTATAATTTAGTTGATTTGTAAGGGAAACAGATTAAAATAAGTTATTTGGAGGCTCCTGCCTGACTGGCACACCCGAGCTTCTTACAGGATATGTCACACCCACAGTCCCTACTGAAAGTTTTCATTCACTATTCCACCCATACTTAGTGAGTACCTGCCACGTCCCAGGCTTTGTTCAATCTAGGCAGTGGGGGTGCTGCTGTGAGCAACTGCTTGGTGTTCTTCCCCATATACTTGCTTCTTCTGCTCACTCATCATTCTGCCTCTCCTACTCCATAACTTTGAGTTGCGTGTGGCTTTGGGTTGCCATAGAACCAGCTCCCACTCTAACACTTTGAAGACAGTGTCATGTAGTGGCTAGGAGCACAGGCTCTGGAGTCAGACTGACTGGGTTCCACTACCAGCCCTACTATATCTTTGTCAACTTGTATAAGCTATTTTACTTTTCAGTCACGCCCCCATTTCTTTATTTGTAAAATGGAATCACACTGATCCATATCATATAGTTGTGACAATTAATGCATTAAAACATGAAAAAAGCCTAGGACAAGAGCTGACACACAGTAAGCTCTTGACAGATATTAAATGTTATTATCAGTATTTTCAGAACCAGTCACAAATAACCAATGTCCCAGGTCAATTTTTTTAGAGAAAATCCAATCAGTTCAGTTCAATTGAGGGCTTTCATTTCTCCTTGTCATGTTCACGTATGGCCACAAGATTATCCCTGACCATAACCTCAAGACCTTAATACGATCCAGCTTTGGCTGGTGTGATGGTTAATACTGAGTGTCAACTTGATTGGATTGAAGGATGCAAAGTATTGATCCTGGGTGTGTCTGTGAGGGTGTTGCCAAAGGAGATTCACAGTTGAGTCAGTGAACCAGGAAAGGCAGACACACCCTTAATCTGGGTGGGTACCATCTAATCAACTGCCAGCACAGCCACAATATAAAGCAGAAAAACGAGAAAAGGCTAGACTGGCTTAGCCTCCCAGCCTACATCTTTCTCCTGTGCTGGATGCTTCCTACCCTCGAACTTTGGACTCCAAGTTCTTCAGCTTTGGGATTCAGACTGGCTTCCTTGCTCCTCAGCCTGCATATGGCCTATTGTGGGACCTTGTGATTATATGAATTAATACTACTTAATAAACTCATAAATATATAATATAGTATATATAAATATAAAATATAAATATATATATATACACACACACACATCCTATTAGTTCTGTCCCTCTAAAGAATCCTGACTAATACAGCTGGCCCCACCTGACCTCCTCAAGTTCACCTAGGACCATTTGTTAAAAGTAAGTTACAAAAGAAAAAGAGAAAGAATATAGCATTCTGACATTCATTATAAAACCTGACTGTTGTTCCTGTATTTTGTATTCATGAATTTCTCTTTTTTAAATAATCCCTTTTTTCTTGAGCCATTTGAGTGGGTTCCTGTTCCTTGCAACCAAAGAGCCTAGAATAGAACAATTCCTTCAAGTGAATGGGTCATACACAAAATATCCTCATACTCATTGCTATGTGCGAGTGTTGTACAAGTGACCTATTATATAAGAATGATGCTCAAGAGAAGTAAAAGCAGAAAGCCAGGTCTTTTTCGTGGTTCAAAAAGAGAAAAGATGCTCTGGGTGGTAACAGCAGAGTGTTATTCAGATGCAAAATCCAGGCAGCCTTTGTGTGAGAATCTGTTTTATTACCTTTTTAAGTTCTATTCTCTATTCATTAAATTGAACCCTGAAGGAACTTGGATTTTGCAATATTTCATTAGTTACAATGCTAACCTGAAAGTCAAAATTATATTTTGTTTTAAAGTATTCAATAATTCTAATTTCTCAGAAATTTAAACTGTGTTTCTTTGCAGTCTGAGAAAGTGAAATTTTTATCTGTTTTCTAGGATGATAGGAATGATGTGAGCATCCTCTACCTGTTCAAACCGACACATAACCTGTTCCGTGGCAACTTTGCCCATACTGAAGAAATAAAAACACTTCTCCCTGGAGTCAGCAATTGGCAGCTGCTTTGCCTCAAGGACAAAGTCTATGTCTTTTTTAACTCAATCAACTCAGCACCACGCCAGTGCCCTGCACCATAAATGCTTTTGAATCGACTGAGATGGCCAGAAAATGCAGTGTCTTCTCTCCTTTCTTCACCTGCTGCCTAAAGTGAGCTGAGAATTGGTAGGAACATGTTGGGAGAGAGAATGATAAAGGCAGAACTTCGATGCTGAGCCTAGCATTTAAAATAATAATGAAATTTTCTGAGAAGATTCTTCCTAAAATCCACATGTATTCAGATAATCCCACCAGGAAATATTACAGGTGATAAATTCAGCACAATCGCATTTTCCCCAGGTTCCCAGGAACATTTTATCCATCTCAGTGTGGTAGCCAGAAATCAAAAGAAGAGAGTGGAGAATTAATACCTGCACATTTTTAAGGATTTAATGAAATATTTATAGACTATTTCAGCCTTCTAATAAAAGTTATTACCCTTTGGTTGGTAAGTGTGACCTCCAGGGGACAATAACATTCTATTACGTCTTAAAATTCTATAAAGTTATTAGTTATCTCCTATGGGAAACCATCCTTTATTGACAAGAGTTAGGATGGATAGTCTAATAGCTGAAATGATTCCATAAATAAATTTCAACTTGAAAGCTCTGTTGAAGTCAGTTACCAAATCAGAACTTTAACATTTGTTATTACAGGACTCTCAAAATTATAGCTAAGTATTGCTGAATTCCACGGGCACATCAGAACCAGCTTTACTCTTGTCTTGCAGGACATGTGATTATGAATTGTGTAAGAAAGCTGGTGAAAAAGAAATGATATATTTCCTGTCATGACTAATAGTCTCCTCTCGTGTCTTCCTTTTAGGTCTATAAAGCTAATAAAATGTAAGTTGAATTATTAATAAAACTCTAAAAAATGAACACTGCTTTTCTAAAAGGAGATAAATTATATTAAATAGGTTGTTTCCAAATAGATAAAAAGTTTTGAAACATACACTTAAATTTGTACATATGAATGAGATTGAGACATATTATGTGTGTGTAGAATAGTCTAATAGAATAGTCTAATGCTTTTTCATTTGAGATAGAGTATAAATAAAGTAAATTGCACCATCTGCTGGCTATATTTGGAAACAGACTCTAATTCTAAGCTCCAAGGAAAGAAGGTAAGAATTGAGAGTTACCTCCGAATATCAGGAAAAAAGCTACATCCAGCAAACAATGAAAAACATCAGTGCACTTCCATTCAAAGCCCTGAGGGTTCACTGGAAAGCCACTTGATACTGTAGAATCAGTTGCCATCTCAGTCCTACCACGTGTTTCTGCCCTGGTGCTGGCATATCAAAACAGTGAAATTCATGTCAGTATCTACTCCAGACCCAACAACAAATACTAAACTTTAATATTGGGAAATCCAAAGCCCATTCACACAAACAGAATTGCCAGGCTCACAGCATCTGGAGCTCATATTTTGGTAAAAGAAGTTCACAACTCAGCAAATTTATAAATATTTTAGCCAGGCAAATTCCAAGTAATGTAGTACATTTGAATACACTTTAATAAAAAGAAGAGAGTCTCCAAATTTGGAACTGGAGGCCTGTTGAGTCCTACCTATGAGCTGAAATTTATAGTTATTTTTCCTAAGTTTTAATCCAGCACTCTTAAAAAAAATAGATCCATATCACAGCTTTCAGCAACATCACTTATTGTATCATTCAAGAAGTAAAATATTGTCCTATATTCTTCTTGCTCACCAGTCTTCTTACTGAGCCTGGTATTACTTTCTCTTCCACTGTTAAATAGGCAAGTGAAGAGCTTTCCTATCTCAAGATGTCTGAAAGCTACCCCGTATTAATATTTACTCCCTACTAATTCTTCTAACTTGTTCAATCACTGTTACATTTGAAACATTTTATCCTTGTTCCATCTACTACACTAAACCACATCTTGAAAAATTCAATTACAAGTTCATGTGAATGATTTGAACTTGGATTTTATTGTTTATGATGCCACTGGAACGCATCCACTGTGCTGCATTCAATGCAGGGAGCGCATTACTCTTTACACAGTAATAGCTTCTTGTGAGGCTCTGGCTTAGTGTAGACCTAGAGCTTATCTGTAAAATCTTTTTCTTTCTTAGTGTATTTTTCATGTTGTGAACCGGAATCATTTTTCTATTCTATTATGAAGTACTAAAGTAACTTGTATCTTGTTGTAAAGAGGAAAATCAACTTATCTTTTGAAGGAGTCCAAGCTTTATGTTGAATGTAAACTATTAAATGCAGCCTTCCAACTGGATGTGACAATGTAGGACAAATGTTCTTGTCAATGATTATTTTCAAGGTGACTTAATCTTTCTCAAAAAGCAAGTTATATTTAGCCATTACTTTGGGGGAAAGTAATTTTTTCAGTTAACATTTCCTCAATCCTGACATTTTCTTGCTTTTATGTATTTATTATTTGAAATCTCTCCATTATTTCAACAGTTCTTTGAATATACAATTCAACTCAACAATTTAATAAATGTTACTAAAGTCTTCTTGGCAGGAGCTTATAATCTAATAGGAAAAAAGTACAAAAACAGCGATTATAGCACAATGTGGTAAGAACAATAGTGGAGATACACTGTGTGCAAAATCCACTGTCGCATCCTTTAGAGACTGAGAAGGACATCAAGAAAGAAGTGACTTGAGCTGAGCTGGCCCCTGAAGGATGGACAAGAATTTACCACCTGGCAAGGGACAGATGGGGAAGAGATTTCAGGCAAAGAAAAAGCATGTGAAAAACTCAAGATGTGAAAGAATGTGTAAAGTTTCCTTTTTTTCAATTCCCAGTTCCTGTGACATTTTAGATGAAAAGTTCCACATGGAGAACTGATTTTCTAATAATGTCAAATATAAACTAAGGAAAGTTTAAATTTTTAGAAATGAAATACCTTTTAGTAAACATGTATGTCTTCAAATACAAAATCTTTCTTACCAAAAAATATATATTCAACTGTATTTTATAAATGTTTTCAGATTTCTACACATGGTCAGTGGCAGGGAAGGAGGGGTTCCTGAAGGAATAATTAGGTGCCATGGAGTCAAGTTTAGTGTGATTACAAAACAACCTGAGAAAGATCAGTATAGGTAAATTCTTGTAGAGTTCTCTGGCAAGAAAAAAAAACAAAAAACTAGCTTTGCTTTGTACTCAGAATAATCCGTAGTCAGGTTAGATAGCAGGGCTATGACCTTGTCAATGACTTTATTTTCTAAAAGAAAATAGGTAATTAGTTGTTCCTTTTGCTTTTATTAGAATAGACACAATTGGGAATTTCTGCATTTATTTTCATAGGAAGTTTCACCTGATTCTCAGCTTGTGGTACCCTGTGCTACTGAAATTGTGATTTAATGATGAGGAAATGAATAGAAACATGGGCTAAATACTCCTGGAAATAAATGCATGCACTTTAGTGCCACCAAGCCATTGGAAGTTTTGACAACTTAGGGCTTGAGGGTCACACGTTTACACTGCAGGAGATCTATATTTTATTTCCACCAATTTTCCCTATGAGTGTGGGGGCAGAGGACAGGAGTATATGTGTTTCAAATATATGGGTATTTTTTAGTTAGGAAAATTTCAAATGTATACGGAAAAATTAAGATTATTATCAACATAACCAAGTTTGTTTCATCTATAACTTCCCTTCTCTCGCGCAGATCATTTTTGAACCAGTCCCAAACGTCAGATTATTTTCTCTGTAAACATATTAGTATGTATTTCTAAAATATAACTCTTTGAAAACAAGACCACAATACTCTCAAAAGATATTTTTACAGTGTTAGAGATTAACCTTTATATAACTTCTATATCTAATTTATGTTATGTAATTACTAAATAACTTCTAGAAACATATATTTTGTCTTTTTCGTGAATGAAAAGAAACTAGCTAAACAGATCTTCAATGACAAAGTATTTGTAGACTACCTATACAGTATATATTTATAGGAAGAGAAAGCATAGTATAACATATATATGTATGTGTATACATATTCATTATACATATATACATACACATATGTGTGTACATATATGTATATTCATTAATGCTTTACTTAAAATATATCCTAAATGACAAACAGTAACTTTTAAAAAATTTTTTTCAACGGGACTTAGAATAAATTGGCAGAGTTTATGGGTTACTCATAGAACAGAAACCAGAACCGCACTCCCAGGCTGCCAGAAGAATTAGCAGAACCTTAGACAAAAGTGAACCTTCTGAGAAGATTCTGAGAAGATGGAACACAAGAAGCCAAGAGTTTCAGCCCTAGCAAAAATTCCCACTCTGAGCTTAGTACAAAATTTATAGAGCTACTCTCTTCAAGGAATCAAATGGGATTGGACCGAAGAGCAAAGGATTGCCCCCGCCAAAAGATACGAATGCATTAACTCAAGTACTGTGGACAAAATTTATACCTGCTGCAGGTATTTCCATATTTATTTGACTAAAGCTGGAATGGCCATCTACGACAGAAGGAAGCTCCCTCATCTGTCTACTGTACCCTGCAGGCTTACACAGTCTATTAAAAAGGGTTGAGAAACACTGGCCTGACATATAAATTCTCCCCTCCCAAAAGAATTATGAATATGTGTGGATGATAAATTTATATATCATACTCAATTATAATAAATTGAATTGTGCTTTGACCATTTAATTCAATATTAAGTTGACTAATTTTGAGAAGTGGAGTATTCTCACCTTGTAAATTAATATTTAGAACTGATGAAACTGATTGAGTGTTAAAGTAATAGTCCTCTCAACCCTGCTTTGAGGACACCAGGAAGCTGTATAGAAAGTTTATCAATCTATGAATTGCTTTTTATATAAATTCACTTTGTACCTATAGATTATTTAGTAAATCTATAGATGAAACCATAATAATTATTAAATTATACCATAGATTCAAAATCTGTGCATATGGGAAAAGAAAATAGGTGACACCATTTAAAATATCCACTTATGACAAGTAGTTTTTGAAATAACTGCTATAGACAAGTAGGAGTCATATATTGCAGAAGTTAGTTAAATGAATCTTGATGGGATGGGAGTCAGTGACTAAACAGGAGAAGGATAGCAAGAAGAGAGGGGAGAGAGCTCTGTGTGCTATTAATCTCCCTAACCAGATGTCTACATCTCATTGGAAAACAGGTACCATGGTGTTTTATGTCAAAAAAAAAAAAAAAAAAAAAAAAAAGGTGTGGTTCTTTCTCTACCTTTCTTTATTATGAGCTAAAAAGGGAAAAATTAAAATACCAAAAGTGAAATTTTAGAAATCTAACCAAAAAGTCATTGTAGCATGGTGGAATACATTTTACATAAAGAATCAAGACACCTGAGCTCAGCCCTGACACTGATCCTACCCTTAAAACAGTCAATTTTCCCTGGTGAAAGAATTTCACTCAGCTGCCGGTGACTATATGGGAACCTAGCTCTCTGGCCTGGCCTCCTTGCTCCACTGAGTCTCCTGCTGGGCCTTTCCATCTGCTTTCTCTATCAGCAGGGCTATCCCAAATTAGCGAATTTTATATGTATCTGAATCTCCTCCTTGCAAAGAACCAGGTGAGCCATTAAGGGTGCCATCTGTTTGGGTCTTCATTTACTCATTTATCAATATTTACTCAATTGAGCATTTACTATGTGCCAGGAACTCTGTTAGGTGCTGGGAATACAGAAGTAAACAAGACAGACACAGTCTCTGCTTTAATGTGGTTTACAGTTTAACAAGGGAGGCAATTATAATTGTGATATCTGCTACAAAGAAAACTACAAAAATATAACAGGAGTGCCAATTGTAATTATAAGAGCTACAAAGGAAAATAATACAAAGAAAAGACCAGTGCTTTTGAAACTAAAATTGCAAATCATTAGTGAATCATGAATTATGTTAGCCAAGACCACCATGCTTTTATTTAATGGAATGAATTGAGATAGAAAGAAATAAAAAAAGGAAATATGAGAGTATATCACATGTAATAAAGGAAAGTATTGTTTCAAGAATTTATACATAGATGAATGATGGAATGGGATTTAAAAATGTATTTATTCCTCTGGGTTGTGGTGGAAAAAGTTTTAAGGCCATGGATTTAGACAAAGCATATGGACTGTAATAGACACAAGTATGAATGTCTACTCAAACCACAACTACTTCAAGAGAGCTTACCTCAGTCAAGTCTGCATGACCATACTCCATAATCCTCAAACATGTTGGAGTAGTCAGGGAGGGGCTCCTGAGCTAAGCTCAGCCTCATATTACTAACAATTAATAAGATTTATCTGTAAGGATTTTGGAACTGAGGCACTGGAAGTCTGAGTCCATCTGACACAAGGATTTAAACTGAAAGATCATGTATAGTCAATGTTGAGAAGGCCATGTAGGCTTCTGTGCAAGACGAATATATTCAGGAAACTGAGAAAGAAGAATGGAGAAAACACTGAAAAAGAAGGAGCGAGGAAACTCAGTTCTTGACTTCAGTTATAAAAGCCCAAATCTTCTTTATTTGTTCTTCTCAGATTCATAAGATCTTAGCATTTTACAGTTAATACCATCCCCCCTTCAGTTGAGCTATTTGAACAGGTTAATTTTCGTACAACTAAGAATCTCTCCTAGGAAAAAACAATTGGAGTAAAGTTTATGTTACCTTCTTGTTAATGTCGGTAACAGCATGTCCAGAAAAAACAAAGCAAGTCTAATAACATTTGCTTAAAGAGATCAAGGAAAGAATATTAGTCCTTTAGTCAAGAATGCTCTGCAAGTAAGTCCTCAATCATTTACAGTCTATGTGTACCTTTCCAAAAGAAAAGATTTTCTACATTGGCTTCACAGTATTCTCAGTGGTACAGTAATCCATTTTTAGATACAGAGCAGAGAATCTGGCTCTCTTCCAGGTCACTCTCATGTTAATGACACATCAACAATATCTGAACGAACTAAACTGAGAGATTCAGTGTTCACTTACAACAGAGTCTGTCTGTTGCATTTATTTTGAATGGCACAATAACTCAAATATGGAGATGCCACTGATAGATGACACCCTTGTGTTCATTCACACTGAGCTTTGTTTGCTTCTTGAACTTGATTACAACAGACATCCATTGAGGAATATAAAAACATCCATGCTCCCTTTAGTCATTCAGGCACATAATGAATTTCAGCAAAACACAGAGGAATCCAAGAAACTGCATCGCCCAGAGAGTGCCCTTGAAATGAAGCCTTACCTTTCATTAGAACAAAATGTTATCCACATTAAGAGGAAAACTGGAAATGTGTACGCTGCAGTTGAGGTTTTAATTAGACTTGTCTTATTTTTCCTGTGTCTATAAAATGTAAATCAAAGACATCAAAATTATTCAGTAAAATACAGAGAATGTTGTTTCTTAAGGGTAAAGGATGGGATGGAGTGGGGTATGAATTTGTCCCAAATTTAAAAAGACAAATTTTTCAAGCTGTCTTCAGAAAATAATTTCTTTTCAACCTAAAAGAAATGAAGGGATGTAAGGACACAAAATAAAGAATAGAAAGCCTGAAATCCCAGCACTTTGGGAAGTCAAAGTGGGCAGATTGCTTGAGCCCAGGAGTTTGAGACCAGCCTGGGCAACATGGTGAAAACCTGTCTGCCAAAAAAAAAAAAAATTAACTAGGCATGGTGGCATGTGCCTGCAGTCCCAGTTACTGGGGAAGCTGAGGTGGGAGGATTGTTTGAACCCAGGAGGGATTGGCTGCAATGAGCCAAGATCATGCCATTGTACTCCAGCATGGGCGGCAGAGCAAGACACTTTCTTAAAAAAATATATATATATATATATATGATAATAATAGAAAAGTTTAGAAAAGAAAAAGAAGTATCAAACTAGAAAAAACATGTATGTTCAGATGGACTAGGAACTGGTTGCATTAGAGAGACAGGCACAGGCTGTGTAGACCCTGATGCTAATACGCTAATATGACCAAGACCGTATGTCTCCTTCAGGTTAGTCTACATTCTCTGACAAAATCTCAACCCATATTAGCCATCCTCCAAACACATGTAAAGATGCAAAAATAAACTAAAACCTCAATGCTGTTATCAAAAAATAATTAAACTTACCCCATCACCAGGGCCCCAAAGTGATATCTTAGTGTATAATAAAAGCCAATTATGGTTAGAGCAAAATAAAGCTTTATAATCTTATTCATCACTTATTAAACATCAAGAAGAACCTGAGAAATATGTGTAATTGCCTATTATTTTGACGCCCTTTTTTTTTTTTTTTTTTTTCTAATCGATGTATTCTGAAGAAGCAGTGGGGAAACCAAGTGCCTAATTACCCTGGTGCTGGACTAACAGTTCAACTAGGCAATGTGGTTCTACGGAGCCTCAGTTTAAATGGAGGAAAGATCTTACTAGCCTGGAGTCTCTCTCAACCCATTTCCTTTTTCTCTTATTCTCAGGATTTATTCTAAGCCTGGTCTGAATGTTATACTATACTCAGAAAAGAATTAAATGTCTTTGGATTCCTAGTTGATTATAATGAACTCAGTATCCAGTATCAATCATGTTTGACCAGTGCTACTACTCAGACCTACTAAAGGCCATTTAACCAAGTCAGGGAAAAGGGTCCGTGAAACTCATGCCTGGGCTTTCTTTTCTAGTAGTAGATCTCTTAAGTTGGGTCCAGAAGTGAAAAAAAAGCTGAGAAATATCCAATGTCAATCAGATATCATTTTAATATTTATAAGGAGATTAAAAAGAAAATGGAGATTCTAAGCTTTCATCAGGTTCAAACGCCTTCAATTTACTTGGAAAAACATTTTATACCTTAGAATTTCTTTAAGTTCAAAAGTCTTTAGAGTTGAAATGATACATACAAGTAATCATCCTGATTAGAGCTTGTAGATTTCTCTAACACACCAAAGAATTAAGCAATGTGTATAAAACTCAACTCAAATCCAGGGTGGTGGGCTATGTGATCACCTGGTGGAATTATTGACACAGCAACTGCAAGTGTAGTTCAGTGTGCCGGCCCCTCAGAGTCTCCAACAAGAATCTGGACAGTAGCAGACGCAAATATCTAGTCATAGATAACCTCAGTGCTATGAACTAAATGTTCATGTCTGCCAAGATTGTATGTTGAAATCCTAACTTCCAATGTGATGATATTACAAGGTAAGGCTTCAGGGAGGTGATCAGGTCATGAGACCAGAGCCTTCAAAATACAATTAATGCCCTTATAAAAGAGATCCCAGAGAGCACCCTCATCCTTTTCTTCATGTGAGAACATGAACAAGAATGTGGCCCCTGACCAAACACCTAAATCGGACAGTAACTTGATTTTGGCCTTTGCAGACTTCCAGAGCTGTGAGAAATAAAATTCTGTTGTTTAAGCCACCTAGTCTATGATAGTTTGTTACTGCAGCCCCAAAAGACTGAGACACTCAGTGAACTGGGGTGATAACCACCTGACTTAAGGAGCTCATATTTTTCAACTCCAAGAAGATTTAAAAGCATAGAAATGTATTTAAGAAAATCAAAACAATAATATTAATATTTTTGTGTTAGAAAGTAGTCTAAACATATTTGGCATTTTCTGTGCTTGTTTAAAAATTTTGGGCCTATTAGAGTGATAGCCTCATGATTCTAATTTAAAATGTATAACTGAATGATTGACTTAGATTAATAATTTTCAGTCAATGCTTTATATAAAGCATTGAACATATATGTTTACCATATTTTTAAGTTTAATTAGAGAGTTTTTAAAAAACAGTGTTTTGGAAGATTTTATTAAGTCAAAGAATTATTTATAAAGGAAATAAAGTATACTAAATATATATAAAAACACTTGAAAATATTTAAATATGTTCAAATGGAACTAAATATTAATCAAAGGGTCTTTAAATATATGTAACCTTTTCTAGACTTATAAACAAAATAATAAGATATGGAAGCTAAACTTAAGAGCCTAAGAACTGGGTATTACTAATTTTTTAAACTAAAAGTAAACCCTGAATAGTCTTCTCTGAACACAAAAGGTCACACTGAATAACACCAAAAATCACATATCAACATTTTATTCAGGAGCTGTAAGTGTAGACTTTGGGAGATGCTTATAACCCCGACAGCTATTTATATCAGGGTTTAAGAATGAGCTTCTCATACCAAAGAATGGGCAGGGTGATTATGCATGCTTATTTAATATCTCACGTGTAAAACCAATGCTTTATCTTTATGGGAGTTCAGTCTAATATTCACAAACTGAAGGAAATGAAGCAAACTGAAATTGCATAGAACATAGTGACTTCTGGGAACGCTAAGCAGCTTAGTAAGGCTGACCATAAAGTACAGTGGAGCACAACTTTAAATCTCATACCATGTTTGAACACAGAGATCAGAAATTGAGGAACACAGTTTGTTTTTTGTTTTGGGAGAGGTTTTCTTAGAGCTAGAAGCAACTCTAGAGAGATTACCTGTTTCATTTTACCAATAGCAGAACTGCCACTGTCCAGTGTAACAACTAATTAAATGCAAAGCCCAAATAAGAGACTATAGCTCTGTTATATGTTGTTAAAAATTTTCAGTGACTGGAATAACTTTCCCATGTGACCGGAATAACTTTCTCAAAGAACACTTGACAATTCTTGATGGGAAGACAAATACAATTACAGTATCATAATTAACAAATAAAAACAAAGGAACGGAAAAAGGTGCTTAAAAAGATGTTGAGAATAACTAGTTGAGTCCTCGAAGTAGAATGAAAAAGAGCCATCAGATCTGCTGAACAGTACTGAGAGCAACTGGAAATTTAAAGAATATTTTCAAACTGGAATAATCTACACAAAGAAAGTAAGTACTTGCCACTGTTGGTAGAAATGTAAATTAATAGAGCCATTATGGAAAACAGTATAGAGGTTCCTGAAAAAATGAAAAATAGAACGACCATATGATCCAGCATGCTCACTATTGGGTATACATCCTAAGGAGATAAAAATCATTATGTCAAAGAGATGTCTGCACTCCCATGTTCATTGCAGCATTATTCACAATAGCCAAGATATATAATCAAACTAACTGTCCATCAGTGAATGAATGGATAAAAGAAATACAGTGGAATAGTATTCAGCCTTTAAAAGGAAGGAAATTCTGCCATTTGAGACAATATGGATGGACCTAGAGGTCATTATATTGAGTGAAATAACCAGTCAAAAGACAAATAACACATTATCTTACTTAAATGTGGAATCTGAAAAAGCCTAAGTCATAGAAGCAGAGAATAGTGATTACCAGGGAATGGGAATGGGGAGTGTGGATTGAAGAGATTTTGGTCAAAGGTTTAAAAATTTCAGTTAGACAGGAGGAATAAGTTCAGGAGATATATTGTACAACATGATGACAATAGTTGATAATAACATATTGTATACTTGAAAATGTCAAGAGAATAGATTTTAAATGTTCCCACCACAGAAAAAGGGTAAGTATGTGAAGTAATTAGCTGTTAGCTTCCTTTATCCATTCCATAATGTGCACATATATTAAAACATTATGAACTGGGCGTGGGGGCTCATGCCTATAATCCCAGCACTTTGGGAGGCCTACGCAGGTGGATCACTTGCTCTCAGGAGTTCAAGACCAGTCTGTGCGACATGGAGAAACCCTGTCTCTACATAAAAAAATTAAAAATTAGCCAGGCATGGTGGTGCATGCCTGTAGCCCTAGCTACTTGGGAGACTGAGATGGAAGGATCACTTGAGCCCAGAAGGCCAAGGCTGCAGTGAACGGTGTTTGCCTCACTGCGTTCCAGTCTGGGTGACAAAGCAAGACCTTGTCTCAAGAAAAACCACAAAACATTATGTTGTACACTATAAATATATATCATTTCATCAACTAACAATTTAAAAATAAAAATTAATTTTTAAAAAGAAATTAAGTACTTGCTCCTACATGAAAGGAAGTAACAAAAAAGGTAGAAAAAGTACTCACACCCCTTACCCATTCCAGGAAATCTGACAAAGTTGTGTTTCCAAACCTTTGTCATTCAGGTTCAGCTTCTACAATGTTTGATGTATCCTAATAACATTTGTCTCATTATTTACTTAATCTTCTTTTTTACATTGAATTTGGCCTTTTTCTATACAGTAATATCCTGGGGATCACAACTCTGATGTGTTAGTCATATTTTTATTTTTACTAATACACATTAAAATAAATACATTTCTATTAATTTGTCCTATTTTATCCATGCCTCAGCTGAAATCACCATACACGCCTCTAGTGATAATTATACATTACCACACACAGGAAAACACTAGCAAGTAGAAAAATGGTGCCTTTGATCAGGAACTTCCAAATACACAGAAGTTTTCTCTAGCTCCCAGCAAGAAAAATTTTCTACATTTGGCCTTTCTCTAAAAGAATTATTCATCCTAAAAGTGTAGTTCAACAAGCATGCGCATTTACTCCATGTCAAGTCCAATACTGTGCCCTGGTGGCACCAAAGACTCATTGTTGCCCTCCAGGAACCTAGAATTTAATGCCAAGGGAACAAATACCTCCCCCACCCCCCAAAAAAATTACTTATCATATGCTAACAAATATTCCTATTATGACCCAAGCCTAGCATCTACTTCCTCCTGTGACCATTTAAAGGACCGTTTGAACAAAACTAATTCCTGACAAAACAGACTGGGGAGCATAGACTCAAATGTTCCCGAAAAGGAGCCAGGTCAGGTCAATCCTGTTTTTTTGTTTTTTGGTTTTTTTTGTTTTTATTAAACAAAACAGAGACAAGGTCTCACTATATTACCCAGGCTGGTCTCAAACTCCTGGGCTCAAGTGATCCTCCTGCCTCAGCCTCCCAAAGTGCTGGAATTACGGGTGTGAATCACTGCACCCAGCCTGAATCAATCCTGTTTGACATGTTAAATTCTAAAACAGGCAGTAAAATAATATGTACAATAGGAGCATCATTGTATGAATGTGTGTATATTTATATATAAAATAAAAGTTAGAAGGAAGTACACCAAAATCAAAATATTAACAGTAATTATCTCTGCATGTTGGAATTGCAATGGTTTTATCTCCTTATAATTTTTGTACTGTATAAATTTTCTTCAATGGGCTTATAATTTTTTGGATATCAGAAATAAAATCTCTCTGTAATTTAATATTTGATTCTCATTTACTTAAGACTTTTTAATCACATATGTGTTTTTTATAAAGGCTACTTTGGAAAAGAAAAATTAGAAGGGCTTTTAAAAAGTTTAATCACTTGTTCTTTGTAAAGGCTTCAATATATATCTCCATATCTTTGCATTCCCTCTGATCCAAATGCATTTTCCCTCACTTCCACATGTGTAATTCATACCTATGAGTTTCCATGAAATTCAAAGCTAGAAGCAATTTCTTCTTCTGAAATGCTGTAGAACCTTATATGTAACATACTTATGACAATCACTTTCTAACATTTCGAACATGAAATGCAGAATCACAGAATTTTAGAACTCAAAGAGATCACCAAGACTAACTCATTCAACCTACTTTGCAAGTGGGGAAATTGAGGCTCAATTAATTATATGATATACTCCAGTTTGCACAGCGAATTAAATGTAGCATCAAGACTAGACTCTAGGTTCCATCCAGGAACCTAGGATGCTATTCTTTCTGTTTACACTGAGTTGTGCCTTTTTTGGAGCCACTGGCTAATTTTCTTTTTTTCTAAGTTGAATGGAAACTTTGTCAACTAAGAGTCTTACATTTCTTATCCCCCAGTGAATTTACCAAATATTTGATTATTATGTCTGGCACAAAATGAGGCAGCTGTGAATTGACTGGGATTTCCCTTTGTCTTTCTTCTTGCTCTTCTGTGCCCACTGTTGTGTCTCATGAAAAGGAGAAAATACTCCATAAAGTTGATGACATAAATTTGAGAATCAAACATGTATGAGCACTCCATTTTGAGTAATAAGAAAGATAGTTTTTAAATCTGATATTTTCAGCATTGACTTTTTCTGTAGTTTCCTAGTAAGATATGTAAATCTCTTCTCCACCCATCCATTCCCAATTATTTCATTTAAATGTTAATATACTAGAAACAATTCACTTTATTGACTGCCAAACAATGCTGATTGTCAAATCTAGCAAGGAATTCGCTCAAGCATTTTGTAGGAAGTGATCTTAGAAATCATTAGGGATCCTCTTAGGGATTCCTTCATTTTCATTCAACCCACAATTCCTTACATCATATTTTTACCTCTCTAAAACACCTTCCCCACATAAAATCCAGATTTTTAACAATATTTAGATGAACATTTCAAGTTAGCTAATGGTGGTGCAAATTTTCAAAACAACAGTTCTGTTTCTTTATAATGGTGCAATCATTTAAAGATTGTATTACATTTCCTTTCATACAGTATGGGAAATGAGAAAATAAAAATACACACACAACACTAGTAGTATTAACGCAATTGAAGGGGAAAAATGACAATCTCTAGGTATACTGAAAACAACATATTTTTAGCCTCAGTCAGACACTCTTTAGACTTACAGGAGACCTCCTGTGTTTATAATTGTGAAGAAAAAGAAGGAAATTAAAGAATATGTTCAAAAGATTGCAGATATGTTATCAAATATTTTCTGAAAGGCAATATTTTATAACATTCTTTCAACTATCTGGAAAAAGAAACCTCTTTAGAATACGTAAGTCTTTCTCAGATGCCACTCAGGTTCCAGTAAATCGTTTATTAATTCTATTTGCCCTTTTGTTCTTGGATAAAGGAACTTCCTTCTACACCAGCTCATAGGCTTTCTTCTCTTTCTAAAATATTAGTTCTTTCTCCGTTTTGTTCAGAAGTCAAATGATTAGCTTCAGGCTCATGACTGATTTCCCATTGTTCCATTCACTTTAACATCTCTCATTGCGCCAACAATCTGGACCCCAGAGGGATTTGTCACAGTTCTCCAATTCTCTTTCTCCCTTGGCAGCAATTTTTTATTTGATTTTTCTTTTTCTTTACTTTCATAAAAAGAAAAATTCTCACTTTAACACTTTCTTTTAAAATTATCCTTTGGTTATGAGAGGTGGAAAGGGCCTTAATTTCTTGAAACTCATGCTATGTTGACAGTGAACACTGGTGCTCATTTCTTTTTGTTATGACCCAGAGAAGTGAAAATGATATTCTTAAAAATGGTGTGCCCTTCAATCTGTATTTGAATCTATTCATCATAGTGACACACTTTAGTCTGATTCCATCATAGAATAATCTATCTTTTAAATCACCTACAAAGTAAGAACAATCAACAATTAAAGGAAGGCAAAACTGATATCTTGATCTCAAAGAAATATTAACAGTATGGCTTTCAACTAACAGAGTACATTCAATGATAAGACAAACATAGCCATTGAAATCATTCTGAATAAAGAAATGTGATTGTTACTGGTAGCAACAATAAAAATAACAACAGCTACTACTTGTTGAGACCTTTCCATCATTCATACAGTATACACTGGAGATATTTAATCTTCAAGACACTCTGGAGGCATATAGTTTTTATCCTCCTTTTATATATATACACCTCAGGAAACAGCCTCAGAGAGGTTGCTTAATGCTCAGTATCACATAGTAGAGCCCAAATTCAAACTCATGTATAACTGGAAGGCCAGGATACAAGACACAAACCAGACAAATGAATTTTGCCTGGGATTCCATATCATTTGGAATCTGTAAGTTTTCACCAAAAATAAGAAATGAAATCAAATATCTCACTTCAGTGAAATCACATCAGTACTTCTGGTGCAGTTTCTGAGCCTGTATTTTGTAAGACAAGACAAGTGGAAATATTTACCAATAATACCCATTTTTGTGAATTGTGAATACAATTATACACAAAAACTAGTTCAGTTAAGAACAAAACTCCAAGGTATTTTAAGAATCATCTGATCAATAGTTATCTACACTACTAAGAACTTTATTAGGTTTAAAGTTTACTTATAAACTTCATTTATAACTTTATTTATTTATTAATTATGTATTACTTTTGCCATTAGAAGTGATGGCAAAACCCGGAATTACCTTTGCACCAGCCTAATATTTTTATATTTGAAAATGTTGATATATATTTATTTATTCCATAATTCAATCCATATAAACAATTTTGTTTTATTTCACTCATTCACATGTATTATCACACTATTTGAAAAAAAAATTTAATATTTATATATAAGAAAGGTATCAAGGGTGGACTAAACTTAAAGTAGAAATTTGAAAGCTGACTATTAGTTGTCTGAAGTTCTAATTCCAATTTTCTTTACTTAAATTGGCAGTAAGATGAAACAGATATGAGAGTATTGTTTTGGAAGCAATCCCAATGACTACAGGATAGTTTTTATCCATAATTCATTCTTTTGTTTTACATCACAGAACACAAAGGGTGGGTGGGCATTCACATTATTGCAAACCAACTCTGAAATATAAAATGTTCTTTATTTTAACCATGATTTTTAAGTTCCTTCTGTACTGTTTACAATTATTAAATAAGGGACTCCATATCTGGAGTAAGAGACATATCCCTACAAATTGAGACTATACACCATGGAATGCTATGCAGCCATAAAAAAGAACGAGTTCACGTCCTTTGCAGGGACACGGATGAACCTGGAAACCATCATTCTCAGCAAACTAACACAGGAACAGAAAACCAAACACTGCATGTCCTCACTCATAAGTGGGAGTTGAACAATGAGAACATATGGGCACAGGGAGGGGAAGGAACATCACACACTGGGGCCTGTTGAGGGCTGTGGGGGCAACGGGAGGTATAGCATTGGGAGAAATACCTAATGTAGACTATGGAATGATGAGTGCAGCAAACCACCATGGCCCATGTATACCTATGTAACAAACATGTACGTTCTACACATGTATCCCAGAACATAAGTAAAAAGAAATAAAGAAAGAAATAAAAAAGAAATTAACCTCTTCATTTAAAAAAAGCATAATTTAAAAACTTTTTTCTTCCTTCCCCTGAGGATCTCCTAGTCAACATAGTAGTGCCACTACTTCCTCCATCTCCTTTCTTATATGCCTATAGCATCAGTCCTTTTTTAATAATATGAAAACAAATTTGTGTCTTAAATATCTTGATTTGGAGAATGACAAAAACAACTAAATGTTGAGAAACAGAGGGTTTAGATGGAAGACAGAGCCTCTTTTACTTGCCAAAACATGATTTCCTGTTGCACAAGAAAATGAGGAGGCTTTAAAAGGTTTAACTGATGTCCTGGGCACCTCTGAACTTAACAACACAACATTTTGATAAGAAAAATTGTAAATAAATGAGATACATAAGGACTATGTTTCCCTGGAAATTCTCAGTGTTTTACAATCTAACAGATAATGTGCTTTGAGCTTTCATCTAATTCTCCATTCTTGTGAAACGCAATGACCCTGAACATTGAAGATCTGTCCCTCACCTAGGATTACGAATCTGTCTGGAAACACTAGCCACATATTGCAGTAGATCAGTGACTGGGACACATAAACAGATGTGATGCACCAAACCCACACTGTCCATTCACAGTCGTAACCCAAGCCCATGAGACACATGAGAAAGCAAAAGGAGTAAAGTATCAAAAGAGGCCAATGAAACAAAGATGGCACAAGAGCATTGTAAGAATTTTATTGCACTAACAATGACTTGACAATTCTCCATCTTGAAAACTCTGGGCACTTTAATAATACACGAATCAATCTCATTAGCCTAGGAAACAACATCAGACGAGAGAATTTTTTTCCTATATTCGTTGCCTACAAATAACACATTTAATCAGCTGAAAAGGATATATCTCTATAGAGAAAAAAAAAATCCTTCAAGCATATCATTCTATTAGACAGTGCCATGCAGAAACTAATCTCAGGATTTTAATAATTTTTTAATGTAATGGAATCCTTAGGAGAGGAATTTTACAAACCAGTGACCTAAAATTAACCTGGTGGCATAGGGAGCTATATACAAAAGCACTTCAGGAAGGGGGGCAGGTAAGTGGGCATTGCAGTCATCGTAATAGTAAACTATGCTAAGTGCACAGTTGCCAGAGACCTAAAAATGCTATAGGACTTAGCACTGGACAAAAAAAAAAAAAAAAAAAAAAAAATGGTTTCAGAGCATCTAGGTGCTATAGTTGCATTACATATTTGATCTCTTTTTATCTTAAAAAGCTGTGATACAAGGATAGCAGCGGCATCTCTAATGTATAAATGAAAGGCCCAGGATTCAGGAAAGACAAGGCAAGTCACATCTAAGTGTCAAGATTGTTCAAAAGATTTAGAAACAACATATACAATGTTTCTGTATAAATATAAACCACAAATAGAAATGCAGATATATAGTACTTTACGATTTTATAGTTAACTTCTGGTTCAGTAACGCCATACAAAGCGTACATATTCCTCTTCTCCCTCCCAAAATCCCTTTGAAATATCAGTGAAGGGAGACAAAAAAGAATAAATTCATGGCCCTGTGAAATCAAGAGAGGATGCCTTCTACAGATACGACATTCAGATATTTTCACAAACTTCTGGTAGATAAAGAATTCTATTTATACAGTCAGCCTTACAAAACTAAAACAGTTCAGCTTACATATATGAGAAGGCTGTAATAGAGAATGTCATTTACTCTGTTGGAGCAGATGCACATTCAGGACGGCTGTAGCTTTCATCTCCAGCTGCAGCTCCAAGAACTTTTAATGAAAAAACAGTGAAATATTTATTTGGGAAGACTATTACTGTGAGTGTTTGGCTGAAGACTTAGAGCAAGCCTGCAAGAACTCCAAAATACTTCAATGAACCTGAAAAGTAAAACAAGAATGACTTCCTCCAAGAAGTAAAATTCCCTAGAGGTCACTGTTATAGGTGGCTTTTGTGCTCCCTCAAATTCGCATGTTAAGTTTCTAACTCCCCAAACCTCGTAATGTTCCTATAGTATTTGCAGATGAGGTCTCTGAAAAGGTAAGTTAAAATGAAGCCATTTGTGTGGGACCTAATCCAATATATTTGGCCTCTTTACAAGAAGAGATTAGGAGGCAGCCAGGCACACAGGAAAACCACGTGAAGACAAAGGAGAAAGACGGTCATCTATAAGCCAGGGACAGGAGCCTCAGAAGCAAGCAACCCTGACAAAACCTTGATCATGGACTTCCTGCCTCCGGAGCTATGAGAAAATTAGTTTTTGTTCTTTAAGCCACCCAGTCTGTGATATTTTGCAATGACAGCGCTGGCAAACTAATACAAACTCATATCACCCACAGTAAAACCTTACTTGAAAAATTGTGGGAGTTCCAGGATAGCCTACCAATCTCCACTGATAGACTCTAAAGGGAAGTCTATAGTCAATCATGCCATTCAAGACAGACCTTCTGCAAAGATCCTATACCAGCTATTTCCCTGAATCAATATGCTTCTCATTTTAAAGATACGATAGTTCAACAAAAACTCAACAGCCATCTAAGGAAAACAGGATGAAATAGAAAAATGTGACCCTGGATGGATTAAAAATAATACATTGCAGAGATGCAATCTCAAAAATAAAAATTCTAATTAGTATTTTTGGAGTGCTTCAAGCTATTATGAAATGAACAGCCAGTCTCAGAACAGAGAGCTAT
Source organism: Piliocolobus tephrosceles (assembly GCF_002776525.5). Taxonomy (NCBI): domain Eukaryota; kingdom Metazoa; phylum Chordata; class Mammalia; order Primates; family Cercopithecidae; genus Piliocolobus; species Piliocolobus tephrosceles. The sequence goes on along the minus strand of NC_045444.1, from coordinate 69,249,984 downwards.
TTCGTTTGGAATTTAGAAAATCGTTTCTGAGGCCAAGCATGGTGGCTCACTCCCACAACCCCAGCACTTTGGGAGTCCAAGGCGGGCAGATTGCTTGAGGTCAGCAGTTTGAGACCAGCTTGGGCAACATGATGAAACCCCATCTCTACAAAAAATACAAAAATTAGCCTGAAGTGGTGGTGCATGCCTGTAGTCCCAGCTACTCAGGAGGCTGAGGTGAAAGAATCTCTTAACGCAGGGAGACAGAGGTTACAGTGAGACAAGATTGTGCCACTGCACTCCAGTCTAGGTGACAGAGCAAGACTCTGTCTTATTTAAAAAAAAAAAAAAAAAAAAAAAAATCCTTTTTCAAGACAACAGCTTGCTTTTAAAATCTGCAAAATCTTAATTTTGAACATGGGCAGTTAAATATTGTCTTTGTTCTTTTTGCATTTTTTCTTATTCTTCCCAAACCAAATCCAAACCAATGGATGCTCAGGGACAACTGAGGTCATCATATGTTTTTTTAAAAAAAAGAAAGAAAGAAAACCACTCTTTCTAAATAACCGATTTACTTATAAATGTTTTTTAAATGCTTTAGTCATGTTTCACAATAGTGATTCATTCATTGAGGTCTTTGCATGCCAACTAGGGCTTCCCTGCATCTAAAGATGTAGATAAATAGCACTGAAACTTTCGTGAATGACTTGTGGAATTTCCAGTGCCTTCCCAACGCATGTAATAAAGTGTCAAGACTTTTTTGGGTTGTCTCTGATTAACTTCCTGCTTCTTCTGAACTCTTGTTCTCTTCTCTGCTTTCCGTGATTCCTGTAAATCTTGTTCACTGGTGACCACTCAAACATGGAACATGACCCCATCTCCTGGATTTCTTCCTCCTCCTCTCAACAAACTTACATGTCAGCTGTCAGTGACTGACTTCAATAGAGATTTGGAGGTAAGAGCAAGCGAGACAGCACATCAACACTAAGAAAGTTTACAATTAAGAATTAGACATTCGTTTGCTTTAAGAAAATCATTGACTTTTTACAACTCAGATTCAATTTTCCACTCTTTTGCTCAACCATTTTACTCTCTCTCTCTATTCAAGCTGCAGCATAATTTTAAAAATTTTGCTTCCATTTTATTACAAAGTCCAGCACTTAACTTCCAATTTCACCAACTGATAAGATTTTTAAAATGTGATATATTCATACAACAGACTATTATTAGGCAATAAAAAGGAATGAAGGGCCGGGTACGGTGGCTCACGCCTGTAATCCCAGCACTTTAGCAGGCCGAGGTGGGCCAGATCACCTGAGATCAGGAATTCGAGACCAGCCTGGCCAATGTGGAAAAAAAAAAAAAAAGAGAAAAGAAAATTAGCCGGTCGTAGTGCCAGGCACCTGTAATCCCAGCTACTCTACTCAGGAGGTGAGGCAGGAGAATCACTAGAACCCTGGAGGCAGAGGTTGCAATGAGCCAAGATCGTGCGCACTGCACTCCAACCTGGACAAAAACAGTAAGACTCCATAAAAAAAAAAAAAAAAAGGAATGAAGTACCGATATATACTACAACACGCATGAATCTTGAAAACATTATGTCAAGTACAAGAAGGCAGTCCCAGAAAACCACATATTCTATGATTCCATTTATGTGGAAAGTCAAAAATAGGGAAATCTATAGAGACAGAAAATAGATTAATGGTTGCCTAGGGGTGAGAAAACTGAAGGGAAATAGGAAGTGACTGCTCTATGGACATTGAATTTTGCTTATAAATGATAAAACATTCTAAAATTGATTGTGCTAATGGTTGCATGACTCTATAAAGGTATTAAAAGTGTTTGAATTGTACACTTTAAGTGGGTAAAATTTATGGCTTGTAAATTAATCTGAATAAAGCTGTTATAAAACAAGCAAACAAAATGTACTCACACCTAGCATTCCCTGCTGACAATTGCAATCAATATTTTGTGGCCAGAGGGCGTGCAGCAGGTGAGCAACAACCTTTAAAGAAGGGTGTCTTAAAAGGGTTTTTTTCCTCTCCTGGAGCATGATATGCAATGATGGCTTCCACATTGATTGATATCTGTGATTTAGTACCATCACCAACCTTCTTTTGGCATACTGATTATAGTTCATTGCCACCTGTTCTTCACTTATCCCTTGCTGTGATTCCTACTGTTTTGTTCATTCTATTATTAAATAAATCTGCTTCATTTTGTAAGGCTGTGTTTTGGCTCATACTACACAACAATAAGCCCTTGGAAACTTGGCTCTTCACACTTACTTCTGATATCATTTTAATGGATTTTGGCACACAGAGGCAAACTACAGGTAGTCCATTTTCTAAAGGATTACTTTTTCAGAATTGATGAGAAGATATTAAAATCTTAGACAAGGATTTTTTTAATTAAATTTTCTTTTTGAGCTCTTCAAAACTGTAAGATAATGAATAAAAAAAAATTAGTAAAGCCAAAGTATCTCCTCCCATGAGCAGTTATTTCAAGTGAACCAATATTTGAACTAATCATTTTCTTAGTCATAAAAAGTCTGAGCAACATATTTTCAGATTTATGTCCATCAATGTAGGCTTAGTTTTTGGCTTATATGGGTCCAGGAGGACAAGGAGTAGACCCAGGTGTCTTTGTCCTAGGTCAGGGTTGCCAGAAAAATTAAAATCTGAGTCCATGTGAAGGTGCTCTCAGGACACAGAGGACAATACTAGGTTGCAGAAAGGAAAAGAACTGCATCTGAAGCAAGGAATCTGCAAAGGGCACACAAAGCAGATGATTGGGTCCCTGCGGCAGAGCCTTGAGAGATTCCCTAAGGTAATTAGATACATGAAGTGAGATGTAGTGGGACAGAGCTTTCCAGGAGCTGCTGCAGCCAGCCTATAAATAGAAAAATGTTGTGAAGGATACTGGCATTCTGATTCTTTAAGCTTCATTTTTTCTTAAGTACTTAAAATATAGTAGATTCTATGCCCATGCAAATTTCCCAAAATTGTAAGTGAGAATTGGAAATGCAATTCCCAAATCTTCAAATCTGAAAAACTATTCCATCTCAAAATTCATGTTCATACTATATATAATAACTTATACCTCTTCCCTCCTGTGACTGTCACATATCAGCTGGAGTTGGGGGAGAGGAGACTAAAACACCCTCCAGGCACAATTTACCACAAGTTCCCAAATAAACCTTTCATCAAGTCACTATGAGAAAGAATAGATGAGAGAAATAACAGCATGCCAGGTTCAGCCGAGTCCATAGGTGAGTAAAGCTGCTCAGTAAGTGTTTGTTGATTAAAATTAGGATGACTAAATCCATGCCAACTAAGTCCTTACAATCACTCTGAAATGCCACCATAAAATATAAATTTTAGAAGAGTTAGTGAAAGACTTCTGAATACTAACTGCAATGGAGACACTACCACAAAACCAGTCACATTAACTCCTAGGACCCTTCAGAACAAAGAGCCCAGCTGAAAGTAAGATATGCTATAATTACGTTGATCCTGGATTTGCAAATTCCCAAAGCACAGATTATCATCCACTAGGGCCACTTAAACCATTTACTCATTCAGTTACTCTGAGGCTTTCAGAGTGAATAGGCAACTAGTCACAGTAATTCCATGAACACTTTATGACAGTCCAAAAAAATAAAAATAAAAATGTGGGACTCTTTTTGAAGATGTCAAAGAACATCCGTCTCTTTCCCATTTTCTAAATAGAAATCTCATTATGTTAGTAATTATGCATGACATCTCTGGAAGAATTTATTTAGAAAAGAGAGTTTCAGTGTTCTCTCAGTAAATTAAGAAAAAAAGATTTATCAAACTAATATGAAATGCAAATTTCCTGAATAAAGTCTTAATTCTACTGACAGTATTAACCATTTATGCACAATTAATTATTCTCACATAAAGTTCATTTGTGACATTGTTCCATATTTGTAAAATATAAGGAATTTTGGCTGCTAAGTTTTCATAGGATGTCTTCAATAAACATGCTGCTTTTTTTTCTATTCTTTTTTTTTCATTTTTTTATTATTATACTTTAAATTCTAGGGTACATGTGCATAACGTGCAGGTTTGTTGCATATGTATACTTGTGCCATGTTGGTGTGCTGCACCCATCAACTCATCAGCACCCATCAACTCGTCATTTACATCAGGTATAACTCCCAATGCAATCCCTCCCCCCTCCGCCTCCCTCCTCCCCATAATAGGCCCCGGTGTGTGATGTTCCCCTTTCCAAGTCCAAGTGATCTCATTGTTCAGTTCCCACCTATGAGTGAGAACATGCGGTGTTTGGTTTTCTGTTCTTGCGATAGTTTGCTGAGAATGATGGTTTCCAGCTGCATCCATGTCCCTACAAAGGATGCAAACTCATCCTTTTTAATGGCTGCATAGTATTCCATGGTGTATATGTGCCACATTTTCTTAATCCAGTCTGTCACTGATGGACATTTGGGTTGATTCCAAGTCTTTGCTATTGTGAATAGTGCCGCAGTGAACATACGTGTGCATGTGTCTTTATAGCAGCATGATTTCTAATCCTTTGGGTACATACCCAGTAATGGGATGGCTGGGTCATATGGTACTTCTAGTTCTAGATCCTTGAGGAATAGCCATACTGTTTTCCATAATGGTTGAACTAGTTTACAAGCCCACCAACAGTGTAAAAGTATTCCTATTTCTCCACATCCTCTCCAGCACCTGTTGTTTCTTGACTTTTTCACGATTGCCATTCTAACTGGTATAAGATGGTATCTCATTGTGGTTTTGATTTGTATTTCTCTGATGGCCAGTGATGATGAGCCTTTTTTCATGTGTCTGTCGGCTGTATGCATGTCTTCTTTTGAGAAATGTCTGTTCATATCCTTTGCCCACGTTTTGATGGAGTTGTTTGTTTTTTCTTGTAAATTTGTTTGAGTTCTTTGTAGGTTCTGGATATTTACCACACATCTACAGCTATCTGATCTTTGACAAACCTGAGAAAAACAAGAAATGGGGAAAGGATTCCCTATTTAATAAACGGTGCTGGGAAAATTGGCTAGCCATAAGTAGAAAGCTGAAACTGGATCCTTTCCTTACTCCTTATGTGAAAATTAATTCAAGATGGATTAGACTTAAATGTTAGACCTAATACCATAAAATAATACCACACATCTACAGCCATCTGATCTTTGACAAACCTGAGAGAAACAATTAATGGAGAAAAGATTCCCTATTTAATAAATGGTGCTGGGAAAATTGGCTAGCCATAAGTAGAAAGCTGAAACTGGATCCTTTCCTTACTCCTTAGACGAAAATTAATTCAAGATGGATTAGAGACTTAAATATTAGACCTAATACCATAAAAACCCCAGAAGAAAACCTAGGTACTACCATTCAGGACATAGGCATGGGCAAGGACTTCATGTCTAAAACACCAAAAGCAACGGCAACAAAAGCCAAAATTGACAAATGGGATCTAATTAAACTAAAGAGCTTCTGCACAGCAAAAGAAACTACCGTCAGAGTGAACAGGCAACCTACAGAATGGGAGAAAATTTTCGCAATCTACTCATCTGACCTGCTACTTTTCTAATAGGTACTGATACGGTTTGGCTCTGTGTTCCTACCCAAGTCTCATCTTGAATTGTAATCATGTGTCAAGGGAAGGACCTGTAATCCCCACATGTCAAGGGAAGGAGGTGTTTGGATCATGGAGGCGATTTCTCCCATACTGCTCTCTTGATAGTAAGTGAGTTCTCACAAGACCTCATGGTTTTATAAGTGTTTGGTAGTTCCTGTCTTGTCCATTCTCTCTTCTGCTGCCCTGTGAAGAGGTGCCTGCTTCTTCTTCACCTTGCATCATGATTGTAAGTTTCCTGAGGCCTCTCCAGCCATGCAAGACTGTGAGTCAACTAAACCTCTTTTGTTTACAAATTACCCAGTCTTGGGTAGTATCTTTATAATGGTTTGAGAATGAACTAATACAGGTACTTATTGATTAGAGGCATTGAGCTATCACATATTCCAATAAATAATCATGCATTCTACAAGCTTAGTGAGTATAGGGCAAGATAATGAGAAACAAGATGGGAAAGCTTTTAAGCAGAGAAGGAAATAAAAATGTGTAACTGTGAGATGAGTATTTCAAAATCAGGCCAATATTTAAGATTAATTCCAACACAAATACAGTAAATTTTTTGAATCACAAAAAACAAAGTTAATTGAAAGTTTGTAATTAATAAAGACAACTAAAACTAGTGAAAGTGCCAATTTTTTAACTATAGACAACATAATTGACCTACAAGAATTATTTGAACAGTTTCTGACACTTTTTTAAAAATCTGATTTTATTAGCTGCTGCTGCCAAGGAAGGCACCAAGTTAAAATGAAAATGTCATACAAAGTGCCCTTCAGCATAAAATCACCAAAATGTTCCATGCTATTAACAACAAGCACCTTGATTATTCACAGAGAACTTCATTTCAGTGCCTTTGACTGAAAAGGGGTTAACTTAGTGAACAGTGTCCTCCATTTACTGCAAACTTTCTCTAAAGCCCTGGACATTTCCAGCTGACAAATACAGACACAGTTTTCATTTTCAGAAACAACATTAGTTTGCTGCACCATTGGGTGAAATCCAAGCATTTAGTCAGGCTTGTTTCCCTTGCTGCCTGGCTTAGCACATGTAATGAGAATTATGTCTTTCACTTCCATGCCAACTTGAATACATTAGAAGCAAGAATAACAGAGTCAGCACTATATCAAGATAGACAAGACCACAGAAAATAATCTAATGTGTCCTTACCCAGGTGGCATTCAACTTCTAAAAACTGTAACTAATGAACCACAAAAAGCTAATGACAAACTACAGTTTCACATTAGTCTCAGAAAACTTCATAATGTAAACTATTAAACCCATTTGTCCTCTTTTTTTAACCCATTTGTTCTTTTAAGCAGAATAACCTTAAGATTGCCCAATAATATACTCAACTATTTTTTGCCATTTTGAAAATAAGTTATAAAAGTACATAAAAATAAGATTAGACTTTATTTGAAAGGTTAAAAGGGTAAAATATCACAACAAACAGAATATAATTTTCTAAAGAACAGTTAGGATCATGAAAAGTAAATCTGGATACCCATAATTTTTTACTTAGTTTTATATATACATTTTGGACTTTTTTTCAGTAAAGTGCTAGGATTTAGACTATATTATTTTGCATATATTTTCACATTTTAGTTTTATAGTCCTAAATGAAGTGGATACTTCATTATCTTAAAATAAGGATTTTAAAAACTGAGTCTTAGAGAAATTAAGTAACTTACATGGTTGGTCTAGAATCCAAATTTTCTGCTGAGTTATTTAATCGCTAGGCTATATGACCTCCCTAGGAAATTTTGTCCTTTACAAACAATGACCACATGCTTCTCTCATTTTCATTCTATTTTATTATTTAATTTAATTTTATATTATTCTATTTCATTTGTTATAGTTTTTCATTGTATTAGATTCCTAGTTCTTATACTCTCCAAAGATAAGATTTTTCTTATAGGAGTTAATATTGATAAACCCAAATTTGCACCATTTCTTGTATTTTTTTTTTTTTTTTTTTTTTTTTTGAGACAGAGTCTCACTCTGTTGCCCAGTCTGGAGTGCAGTGGCATGATCTTGGTGCACTGCAACCTCCCCCTCCTGAGTTCAAGTGATTCTCCCACCTCAGCCTCCCCAGTAGCTGGGATTACAGGCACGTGCCACCAAGCCCAGCTAATTTTTCCATTTTTCTTTTAGTAGAGACAGGGCTTCGCCATTTTGGCCAGGCTGGTCTGGAACTCCTGACCTCACGTGATCCACTTGCCTCAGCCTCCCAAAGTGCTGGGATTACAGGCGTGTGCCACCACACCCGGCCTCTTGCATTCTCGAACTAACACAACTCTTGCTGTTTGATTAATATTCATTTACTAATTCAGCAATTTTTTTTTTTTTTTTTTGGCTACTGTGATAGATACTAGCTATCCCAATGGCCACTCACAAGCCCCTTCCCCTTGCCTCACCTCTGCTTTAGAATTTATATATTTTCCATATTCACTTTCCAGACATCCTTTTCACTAGTGTATGTTCTATTCAATGAGAGGTAAGTATAAGTCAGCTGGGGAGTTAGAGAAACATCTCTGCTGCCTCATGAAAGTGATAATGTTGCTAGTCCGACCCCTTACCTCCTCTTTCTGCTTCGCTTGTAAACATAATGCCTGAAACTGAGGCAGCCATCTTATGTCCATGAGTCAAAAACGTAAGGACAAAGAACAACACACCAAAGCAGGCAGTGCAGATATAGAAAAAAGTCTTGAGACTTTTCCTTAACCATGTGACAACTGACACCTGCGATTCTTGCAAAGTATCAGTGTATATCATTTAGTTAAAGGCTCTCTCGTTTGTATTTTCTGTATCCCAGAACCAAAAAGCAATTCTAACTCACGCCCATGCTGACGTATTCCAGATAGAGCAGACGCTCTCATGAAGCTCATATTCTCCTGGAAAAGACATTCAACAATAAACAAGAAAAGAATGTTAAGCACTGTGGAGAACAATAAATATTCAGGATAAGGAAATAAAGAATGACAAGAAGTGCCTAAGGGAAGTTTCTCTAAGGAGGTGGCATTGAGCTGAATAAATATGGGACCAAAAAAACATGCTTTGGAGAAAATTATTGCAAGCTGAGGAAACAGCATCTACAAAGGCTATGAGACAAAGAAATGCCTTACATATTTAAGAACACACAAATGGTCAGTATGGCCGAAGCCCAGTGAATTAGAAAGAGCAAGACGTTGCCACAAAAGTAAGCAATTCAGTTAATATCCATGTAAATTTATTTGAAAGCCTTTTGTTTATCTGGAAGCATTAAACTTCTTAAATCGCCATTCAGTTAACTTTTGGCAATTTGCTCCCCTGCACTAAAAGTTTTTTGTAGAACATTATTTTATCTCAAATATTATTTATCCGTGACAACCTTGGAACGATTTCAAACACACATTCACCTGTTTTTAAGGACAATAATGATACCAAAAACTCTTCAAAGTTTGACTTTAGAGATGCAGGAGACGAATGGTGCTGGCCGGTACCATAAAATCAGCTCTCTGAACAGAGGTCTGGCATATTTTTCACACTTATTTCTCTGAGATACTGTCGATACTAACCTACAGCACTTCGTGGATTTTCTTTTTAACTGAGTTAGCACCAAAGAATAGAAAAAATTAAACAATTTCCTCACAGCATGTTCGGAAATTTTGACATCCACATTTAATGATGAACTATGGGATTCCTTCAAGCTCCCATCTGTGGGCAGAGTTGCTTTAGGAGCAGCAGTGCAAAGACGTTGGATATTTCACTCCATGAAGAGACAGCTGGTAGGATTTAAAAAAAAAAAAAAAATGCACTAATCTAATCAATTAATCTGGTTTCCATTTTCTTTTGTATTTGCATTATGGAAATAAGCTAAGGATGATTGCCTTTCGCCTTGCATCTAAGAGGGAAAAAATGATAGATTTGCAAAAGAGTAAAACAGTTCTGCAAATGGAATCGGAGGGAAACAATGTATCAAGTGGCTAGACGGGATTCTCTTTTAAGTATTCTCTTTTCATGAGGTTTGAAATTGTAATATTAATGTGCAGGTGATCAAATAAGTCTTCAATAAAAGCATCATAAGGCTAATTGTTGAATCAGAGGATAAACATAGACACATCCATAGAAATAAAAAATATCATATTATGTTTTCGTTTACATTGGATTGAAATATTTATGAAAGTTTTATTCCATCATAGGAGAAAGTTTTTCTTTACAGAGGAATTTCAACTAATAAATGTTGAAGGAATTATAACATTAAAATATGACCATTTTGCAACCCAAATGAAAGCATTGATTCAAGCAATAACCATCCACATATAAAACCATTAGGTAACAGGTTGATGGCAAACTTTTCAGTCGGAGGCATCAGGATGTCACCACCAGAAATCACTGATCAATTTGTGTTACAACTAGTGGGGCCACCTGGCATAGTACCTCCCAATGTGATTAACAGAAAGCACGTAGACCCACCTAAGCAATATTCTGACCAACAAGTTGAATCTGAATCTAATCAAACTCCCAGAACTTTCATTTACAGGAAATAGATGGAAAGGAGGGATAATTATAACATCAAAAGAAAGCAGGTCGGGCGCAGTGGCTTAACCCTCTAATTCCAGCACTTTGGGAGGCTGAGAAAGGTGGATCACCTGAGGTCAAGAGTTTGAGACCAGCCTGATCAACATGGTGTAAACCCCATCTCTACTAAAAATACAAAAAATTAGCCAGCCATGGTGGCACGCACCTGTAATCCCAGTTACTTGAGAGGCTGAGTCAAGAGAATCGCTTGAACCTGGAAGGCGGAGGTTATCCTGAGCTGAGATCTTGCCACTGCACTCCAGCCTGGGTGACAGAGCAAGACTCCGTCAAAAACAAAAACAAAAACAAAAACAAAAAAAACACCTAATCCAGAGAGCATGAGCATTTTATAGAACACCTATAGCAAGTCAATAGCCTGGAGAAAAAGCTAACGAGGAGAGTCCTTTACGTGAAAAGAAACTTCCGAGGTACCACCCCTCCAAACATGTCGACTTGTTTGAATCCTTATTCTGAAAAATCATTTCTAAAGAGACTTTTTAAAATTAGGGAACGGTAATTCTGAGCTGTGTATTAGGTGATAGCAACTGATTATTTTTAATATTCATTGTGCTAGTAGTACTACGGGAAAATAGTTTTTTGTTTTTTCCCCTTAGAAAGGCAAACTGAAGTTTACAGGGAAGAACTGATACTAGGTGTGGAATTTGCCTTAAACTAAATCAGCAAAGAAGTCAGGGGTGGATGCAGCAAAAACAGCAAAATCCTCATAATCTGAGGGATGGGTATAACTTATTGAACTATGTGTCCTATTTTTTCCTATTTGAAAGTTTTCATAATGATTTTTAATGCTCATTAGTCAGAGCTTCATTAGGTACTTTGTATGAAAATGTCTTTCTAGGACAAATGATATTAGCAAAAGGCAATTAAAAAGAAAATGTACGGCTGTTCAAAATGCAGTAATAAATACAAGCTGTTCTGTATCCATGGTGCACCACAGGTAAAAAGCCATTTGCATTTATATATGACATCTTTTCATTAACTATTTATGAAATGTATCTACTATCAATCCCTGCTTAATAAAAGAAATAAAATATTTAAAAATTAAAGAAGGGCTCAGAACTGATCCTCAGTTCGTATCATTTTTAAGAAAATAAGTCATATCATAGCGTAAACATGCAAATAAGTTTTACCCATTTAGAATTTCTTACAGAGCCATATAACCAACTATCTATAGACTTCCACAAATTTAAACATCAGTCCTTTTTTCATAGCTCTGGAATTTTGTCTGTTTAAAAGGGATCACTGTAAATCACTGCAGTCTTTTTAGAGAGTAATCTGGCAGTATATGGCAAAATATTAAAATATTCAAACACTTACATTTTGAAATCCTATTCCTGGGTCTACATCCCAAGAGGAAATTGTTCAAAAGAATTTTTAAAATAGCTGCGTCATAGCCAAGTATTTATGATAGCAAAACTTGGAAATAATGTCTAACCATTAGAAACACTGAAGTGAACCAACTCAGTGAAATACTATGGAAAATATGAAGATTGTATAGATATATACAGTAGTGTATATTCATACTATTAAGTTGATGGAAAGTATAACTATAAATTCCCTGATTTAAAGTGATGTTTTTCTAACACTTTTTAGCTGTGACTTTGAATATGCAAAGGGCATGCTATGTAACACTCTGTAGCTTAGTTTCCTTCAGAGGGTTATCATCAAATTTTATCAAAAGCAATAGATAAATATTAGCTCTTATTCTTATTACTATCATTATTTAGTTTATTAGAAGGGGTCAAAAAGAAATGTACAGAATAGTATGTTTGAGACAAAGGAAAAATAGGTGTCACTTTTGTAAAGATTTTTTTTCAAATCCTATATTGTTTAAAATTTAAACTCAAAGGCTCAAGGTGAATCATATACTTCTCAAATTTAGGACGACTTCCTTCTCTAGATGTATTTGATTTACCCAGGCAGTTTCTGTGTCTGACACTTCAGTCAATCAAAATCTGGTAATTAAATTTAACAGTACACTTAATGTGACAAATTATAGTCAAAGATTTTCTGTTAACCCATTCCTATATTTCTGGGGGAAATAATTGTCTATGATTTACTTATACACTGCTTAATTTATTTTTGCCAATATTAAATTTATATATTTGTCTTCGTGTTCATAAAGTGTGTTATCCTGCAACATTTTTTCTCATACATTTCTTTTCAATTTTTTTAATTTTTGTTTTTTGTAGAGATGAAGTCTCACGTTTTTGCCCAAGGTGGCCTCAAATCCTCTTGCCCTGGCCTCCAAAACTGCTAGGATTACAGGTCTGAGCCACGGTACCCATGTCTTTGCCTTGTTTTTAATCAAGGTATATTAGCATCATAAAGTGACCTAGAGAGCATTAAATTTTGAAAAATTTAGAAAAGTTTCCATAAAGATCATTTGTACTTTTTCCTTTTTTTCCAATTTTATGATTATTAGTTCTTTGAAGGATTGTTATAACTCATCTGTAAAACCGTCTGGGCCTGGATGAGTATATGTGTGTGTGCATATCATAGTGTATGTGTGTATATCATATGGTGTGTGTATTTCATACTGTGTATGTATGTGTTGTGTAGACTTTTAACTACTGATTCACTTTCTTTTTACATATTTATACATATTTATTTATACTATAGGTATATTTAGATTTTCTATATCTTCATAAACCAATTTTCTAGAAAACTGTCCATGTTTTCTAACTATTCTAGTTTATAAGCATATATTTGTTTATGCTGTTCTCTGATGATGTTTAAATCTCTGTTGTATCTGTAGTTCTACCCACTTTTGTTCCTAATATTATACATGGCTTCTCTCTATCATTCTTGTCAAAGACTGTCTATTTAATTCATCTTTTAATATAATCAGCTTTTGGCTTTTTGAAGTTCTCTATAATTTGTTTTCTAATTCACCAGTTCTGCTCTTTACCATTTCTTTCTTTCACTCCTTTATGTTTGCTCCATTGTTCTAACTTCTTAAGTTGAATACTCGTCTTATTAATTAGTCTTTGTTTTTTTCTATGATAAGCAGTTAAGATATAAGATTGAAAATAGCCCCTAGAACTTAAAGTATAATAAAAAAATAAAAATAAATAAAAAATTAAAAAAAAATAAAATAAAATAAACACCCCCCCAAAAAAAAGAAAAGAAAATAGCTTCAAGGCAAAACTTGTTACTGTTTAAATATGTGTTCAATTATAGAAAACAAAGATTTATGGTTAATAATTTCAAATGGAGAAATACTAGATTATCGACCATCTAAATTATTTCATAAATATTAGTGAATTGGTTGATAAATAATGTTAAGTTAGCAAAGTCAGGTGATGGTGCTAACTTGTTCGTCTTGTTAAATAAAGCCCATGAGAAATGGCAGATAGAAAAGGAGAGTCAAAAATTTGACAGCTATATTGCAAAAGAACTCAACTTAGATAAAAGTCAGATAAGAAACAATAACAAAATTGCCAAGACTTCTGATTTGCAGTGATGGCTTCTCAAACTGCAGGATCTTCCACACAGGGCTTCGTTAGTACTCATTAAGTGTCTCAAGCAAAGTTTTTTCAAGCACACCTTTCCCTTGCTTAATGACTTTCATTAGTACCCGAAAACCCTAGCATTAAGTAAAGAGCTTTTAAATGGGAAAAAAAAGTTTTCATTAAATTTAATGGAAAAATTATGATATGTTTCATCTCAACACAAGGTACCCAAACAATTTTCACAGCTAGAAAAATATATCAATTGAATAAAAATGTGTTCTTATTAGTAATAAACAGCAATTTGGGAGTAAACAAATACAGCTTATATATAAATGGCAATGTTGTACTTGCTTTATTTTTCTTATTTCTGAAACTTTTTTTTCACTAATATTTCAAACTTGGAGGGCTCATGATTATTTTGCACTTAAAGTAAAATTATCCCAGAAAAACACCTTTGGGTAAAATATAGATTAAGAGGCAGAACTTAATAAGAAGAGAGGCAGAACAGACAGAAGACTCCCAGAAGATACTGCATCTTCATCTCTTGCTTAGAGATGAAGAGAATAGCAGGCAGAAGTACTTTAGAGTATGTACAGAGAGCAAAATGCTTTGGATTCATCCATACATGGAAGGCAATTCAAATGTGATCCATACATTTGGAGCTGACTAAAAATTGTTATGTCAAGTACATTGTCAAATGTGTCATTGCCTGAAATCACAGTGTTGAAATATCTGTTTAGGTAGTATGTTTTTTGATGAAAAGGTTGTTAGACAATTTTTTAAGTCATTGTCCAAAATATTAGCATTTGGCAAGAGTCATTCTAGCAAAAAGTTGTTCACTGAGCAGTCATTATAGAGGGTAAGTCTGAAGAGAGTTACAAATGAGAAACAGATTATTTACTCAGAAGAATGTATTAAATGCTTACTTAAAGTTGGACTGCTCATGTAATCTAACCCTTAGGATTATTTAACTACCTAGTTTATCTTTTATTGAGATTTTGCTAAAGGAAATGCCATAGGCTTAACCACTTTAACCTGAACTATGGCTTTCCTTTGGGAAACTTCCGCAAAACAAAAGGTATATCATTTTGCTACAATTTAGCCTCACTTTTTAAAAGAGAGTAACAGCAACTAACACTATTAACCATACAATATCGAGATAAATCTCATATATTGAAAAATAATTGCTACAAACCAAGAGAGTCTCTCTAAAAGAAAATTACATTCATTCAGAAATAGGACATTGCTAAGGGAATATGAGTGTCATAGTAAACTATGTGCATATTCACAGAGATAAAAGAAAATAATTTTTTTAAAGGAAAAATGAGGAGGATTACACAACTGTTTTGAGATAATTTTCTTTGGCTACAAGGATCAATAACAAGGGTGACAGTAGCCCAGGCAGTTGAACCAGCAGTTGCTGGGCAATACTTCTGTCCTTACAGAAGTATTTTTTCTTGCAAGAACTCAGTCAATATTAGGAAGACAGCACCAAGCCATGAGAGGTCTACTCCCAGGACCCAAACACCTCCCACCAGGCCCCACCTCCCGCACTGGGGATTACAATTCAACATAAGATTTGGATGGGGACAAAGATCCAAACTATATCACATTCTAAAATAATAGTTCTGGTAGCTGTATAATAGAGAGCAAAATAGAGGGAACAAGCATGGATGCAGAAAGAACCTTCAGAAGATTAGAAAGCGGCCCTGTGAGTGCTAATAAATGGCTACAAATAGTAGTTCCTACAGCAGTCTATAAATAATAGCTGTTGCGTAGGAACCATTTTTTTGAAACCCTGAAGTAAATCACTAGGTTAAGAGAGCAGATGCTGAAATTTCTTCACAAATCAATTCAAGTCCTCAGACTGATGCCTGAAATTCACTAAACTAAGAGACTATGATATATGGTCATTCAGGCATAAATGGAGATAACCTAGGCAAAAAGAAGAAAGAACAATTCAAGGAAATGATGAAATTATAGCACTTGGTGACAGGACTACGAGAAGGAATCATGACTATAACTCTGAAATGGTCACAGGACACAGAACAGAGGCCACATTGCTACTAAGCAGCATGTGTCCATTTGGAGGTCTAGATTGTACTTGTTTGAGTATCCTTATCTGTAAAATGGTCAAAAACAAAAGTTCCCACCTCATGATATTGTGAAGATTAAGTGAGCTAAGAAATATAAGCACTTAGAATAGTGCCTCAAAAATTGTAGGTGGCTCAGAACATATACAAACTTTGTTTAAATAAATTTAAGTGAAATGTCAGGCACCTCCCACATTTTGTTTTGTCTTCCAATAATAGCAATTCCATATGGCAAGCTAGAAAAACTGAAGTTAATATTTACAATGTCTTTTCAGTATAAACACTGTTGACAGATGACTTAGCTGCCCCATTTTCTTAACTTTTATTTTTCATCAGTTATTTTGTATACACTCAGTTACCTCCTTTAGAAATCTTATCTATTTTGTGGCTCCCTATTGAGTTTAATAAGATATTTACTCTTAATAATGTAATAACTCTAGGTAAAACAGTATGAATAGTTGAAATTTATTTTCTAAGTTAATACTATATTTAAATCTCTAAATAGAGCTTCTTTGCAAGACTAAGGTCAAATTACAAAATAATCACCTTTGAGATGATGAGTAAAGATCTGTAGACCTGAAAGAAAAGGAAACAGCATTCTTACACTCAAAACATTTGGGAAAAATGATAAGAAATATTTTTATTTGAAGTATGATTCGTACTATTCTTCCAGCAATTGCAAATACAATAGAAGTATTTCATTACATTTCAATACCAAAATTATAAATCAAATAGCTATTTGGAGCCATAAGTATTTACCATATATAATGAATTTTTCAGTCACAAGTGCTGGTAGGAATCAACGTTAATGTTTTTATTTTCTTCCTTTTAAAAATGGCTAAATGATGAATATAGTTATCACAAAGAGATTAAGGGATTGAAAACCTTTGAATTGTTACTAAATCCTGAATCCTGTTCTGAACTTGAATTTGCTTTTATGGAATATTAAAGCACTAGCAGTTTAAACCCAGTCTCCTTTTTATATAAATGCCATTTATTTCTTGAAACTTGCTTTTACTAATTGCTTAAGTCATTTAAATGCAAGCAGACTTCTTAGTAGGTGCTAAAACTGTGTACCAGGACTGAGGGTAAAATTAAATGACTCATTTCCATTATGATCGAAGCTGAAAACCTTTTCTTGTTATTATGTTGTGAATTCCACCAAATAACTACACAGTCATTTATTGAATTTTTCTTCTTTCAGACATTCACATTCCAAGCTATTGTATAGTAAGTGAACTGGTAACTTTTTTCAATATACTTCAAAATTTTACTATAAAATGCCCTGCAGCAGACAATACTAGCTACTACCTAGCAGTGGGGTGAGCTAGTTTACCCTTTCTAGAGTTTGACATTTAAATGAAGTCCAGAAACATAAATTAAGAACATCTTAAATGATACTATAGATTAATATTCAGCAAAGAACACATTTGCCATTAACTGATTTTAAAAAAATGTTTGCTTGAAAGAAAAAAAAAATAACCATCTCTCCTAAATAAGTTTTCTCTTGTGAATAACCTTCAAATATAATTAGCAAGGTCACAAAGCATCTTTGCTCTTTTTTTGCAAATACAACAGTTTCTATTCCTCTACTTATATCATTCTAATGAAAAAAAAAAAAAAAAACAGAAACTCTACAACCACAAAGGTAAAACCATGCAATTGCTAAATGGCAATTGTCAAAGGTTAAGAACAAAATATCAGTAATAAGCTCTAAGAATTCTGGTAATTGTTGGAAAAATATCTGTGAAAGATTGATGTGACTATATGATGGTGGTTTGTTAAAGTGAATTTTCTAATCTCCTTTAAAATTTTTCTCAAGATCAGCCTGGTTTTAGATGAAGAAGTATTTTAAGTTATCAAAAACTAGTAAGAACATGTTCTTCATATGCTTGGCAAATTGCATTTCTGGCTTCTGGTCCTGAAAAAGAAGACAGCAAGACATCAATCAATTGATACGACATCCCACAGACTCTGTTACGAGATGAATTAGGGCAGTGTTATGTGCAATACTATTAAAAACGATATGAGCATCCTGGCTAACACCGTGAAACCTCGTCTCTCCTAAAAATACAAAAAATTAGCCGGGCGTGGTGGTGGGCGCCTGTTGTCCCAGCTACTGGAGAGGCTGAGGCAGGAGAATGGCGTGAACCTGGGAGGCGGAGCTTGCAGTGAGCCGAGATTGTGCCACTGCGCTCCAGCCTGGGCTACAGAGCCAGGCTCCATCTCAAAAATAAAATAAAATAAAATAAAAATAAAAAACGACGCGAGGTCACAGTATAATTTTTGTAGGTATCTTTCACTTTCTTCTTTTACCTTCTATATTCAATCTGTTGCCATGGGCTGTCGTTCTTCTATCATCTCCCTTCCTTCTCTTATTCTTTCTTCTCCTTTGCCAGGTTTTCATTATGTTATACCTGAGTAATTATGGTATTTTCTTAGCTCAGTGGACCTCAGATATCATTCTGAGTATCTGCGCAGCTGTATCACAGAGTTACAGGTAGAGGAGAAAGTGAGAAAACAGAGGCAACGTAGTAAGTCTCTAAGAACATCAAGTTTATTCATCTTAGTGTTGTGTCCTTTACTCTGGGAGAATGTCCTTCCTGCTGATTTGATGTTAAATTTTCATTCCTGTATGAAATAGTGAAGATAGTATGTGGTAATTTACTCTTTATATTTTGTTGTTGAGGTTTTCTAAATATTCTTTCCTTCAAGATAAATAGTTAACAACTACATGTTAGTCCTCAAGAATTTTCTAGGAGCTTTACTAGCTAATGAAATTCAAAACTCTGCAAAACAATATCCCTGAGTCTATTTGCTTCCAAATTCACCATTTGTTAAGGTTTAGGATGCTCTGCCTAAAACCCAGGATTAGGCCAATCTATTAATGCTCAAGAAATTTTAATACGCCTTTGTTGCATTCAACATGCATTTCAACACCCACTGCAGCCACTACAGTCCAGCCTTTATTGTACCTGTTCACCCTCTCTGGTCAGCTAAGTGTCCTCACTGTCTTGCATACATATTGTCCTTCTTTCAGCTCCAGGCTTTTGATCATATTCTTAACCCTTGGGAGAAAAAAAAAAATCACTGTACCTCAAATTTAAATACACTATTCCAATAAGTGGTTGCTCATCCTATTTGCTTGTTCTAGTTCTCTACTAGAATCAAATTTCCTGAATTCATTTTCTTGGTAAGTAAGCCAGTTAATCTTCTTCTTATTACTGTCTTCACTATTTCCAGTAGCCTGTGCACCTTCTCAAGGAGACCACCTTTGAGAAGAATTTGTACTAACATAAATTGAACTATGAAAGGTAAAGCCCGGTTTTTTTAAATCTGAGTAGTAGTCGTGTTTCCATTACTTTCAGTTCAAAAGCTATCTAGAAAACTCCGATTTTTGTTTATCACATACATTATCACATACGTATCAGTCTTACAAATAGAGCAGTGTTTTGCAGGTTCATAGGTATTACTAAATGAGACAGAGATTCCCAAAAAATTTTGTTATGAATGTGTTGAATACTTTGGGACTAACTGAAGCTTAAATCAACAGACTGTGGCTCTATTTAAGGTAACAATCATATCCAATTATTTCTCTCACTATTTTAACTCAAACTCCTTTAATTTCTTCCCGTTGCAGAAGAGTGCTAAACACCCATCTCTGCATTAAAGACAACACAACTGTGGTATGAAATAGTATCTATTAAAGTATATAGTGGTTCCTTATTGCCAACCTAAATTCATTTAATGCAAAAAGTTATTCAATATACAACATTTTGGAAAGCATCAAAATTGCTTAAAATTGTTGGAAATGTATAATCCTGTAATGTTTGAACAAAAATGTCAATTAGAAAAATAAACGTACTTGAAAGAATCACTATATCTGTGTCGTCACTTTTGTACACATACTACATCCAAGTAGCTGGGGCATAGTAGAAATTGCTCTACGTTTAGAGTCAGAAAATACACAGACACATGCACACACACACACACACACACACACACACACTGTGGCAAGATGAATGTGGCAATTTGTCTCTTTTGAGCTTCGGTTTCTTAATCTGTAAATAGGAGGAAATCAACTACCCTTCAAAAGTTGTTTGATCCTGTCTACAGGTGTCATGATGAAAAAAATAAAAATAAAAAAACTTGTTTGAAAATTAAGTGAGGAAATGCCTATGAAAAAAAATTTGCAATATTCACTACAGGGAAGTCTCAATTAAACAATGCTTCATTAAATTTGTGCTCAAGTATTGTGACTACAAGCCAAAAAAAAAAAAAAAAAAAAAAAAAGGCAAGCTGCCTGCAGTCAGTATCTCTACTGGAAAAAAATAAAGCGAACGTGAAAGAAAACACCTTTTACATCTTTAAAACTTGCAACCAGTGGTAATATTTCAAGTGACACAACAATATTTTTATTGTGCAAGTTTCTATTTACTGCTAATTTAAAAATATTATTTCTTATTCCGTCCAGTCTAAATGACAGGTTCACCTTTCTCTTTGGCTGATACAAAATTAATGGCTCAACAAATAATCGTGTGCTGCATTATCACATACAATGAAAGAAATTTAGGCAGAAAATAAAACAATCTAAATTATATGTGATTTTCATAAAAAGTCTCTTTGCATGAGCTATTTCAGTAGATTGAAGAGGTCAAAAGTCAATTTGCAGTAGGCCAAAGAGTGGATAAGAGGTGAGGAAGTGCAAATGGCAATTATATGCCTTTCTTTTAAGACATTCCCCTGAGAAAGGATGGAGGAAGCTGTGATGGAATCTACCGGGAGGCAACGAGGGAGGGAAAGGAAGGAAGGAAGGAGTAAAGAGGTACTTCAGTTCAAAGTGAGCAGGGAAAAAGGAGGAGACAAATTTGTGGGATCAGAATTCAGATTTCTATCAGACAATGATAACAGTAAGAGCCTCAATTCTGCTACAGCCAACACTTACGACTTCTTTTTTTTCTTTAATTGTTCGCCATTTGAAAGAAACTGTATATTTTTTCACATTGCATAATATCCTAAAATCACAAATGACCCACAAAATGCCAAGTTAAAGGAACACTTTCCAATCTCTATTTTGCAACAAGGCATTTGACATCTTCATCTTCTTGAATCTTCTTTCTCCATTCTTTTTAAATCTTCTTTAAAATCTCCTTTTCCTAAGACTCTCCTTGAATCCTTAGGGTAGACTTGGTTACGGTGTGGTAACAAATAGTTCAGTGGCCTAACCCAACAAAAGTGTATTTCTCACTCGCACTGCAAGTCCAGGACAGGTCTTGAGGAGTTTCACTATTGATAATCGCTAAGGAAAACAGGTTGACAGAGGCTCCATGTCAACATGTTACAGAAAGGGGACCCGATCCAGACCTCAAGAGAGGGTTCTTAAATCTCGTGCAAGTAAGAATTCAGGGCAAGTCCATAAAGTGAAAGCAAGCTTGCTAAGAAAGTAAAGGAATAAAGAATAGCTACTCCATAAAGCAACCCTGAGGGCTACCGGTCACCTGTTTTTGTAGTTATTTCTTGATGATATGCCAAATGAGGGGTGGACTATTCATGCCTCTTCTTTTTAGACCACATGGGATAACTTTCTGACACTGCCATGGCATTTGTAAAGTGTCATGGCGCTGGTGGGAAGTAGCAGTGAGGATGACCAGAGGTCACTCTCATTACCATCTTGGTTCTGGCGGGATTTAGCTGGCTTCTTTGCTGCAACCTGTTTTATCAGCAAGGTCTTCATGACCAGTATCTTGTGCCAACCTCCTAACTCATCCTGTGACTTAGAATGCCTTAACTGTCTGGGAATGCAGCCCAGTAGGTCTCAAGCTCATTTTACCCAGTCCCTGTTCAAGATGGAGTTGCTCTGGTTCCAATGCCTCTGACAAACACATTTCAAATCAACAAGGCAAGGAGAAGGGAACCAGCTGATTGTGCATTGCCTGTGCTGAGAAGTGACACACATCATTTCTGGTCACATTCCATTGGCCAAACCTAGCAGTGTGGTTATAACTTCACAGTGACCAGAGAAATGCAATCCTACCCCATGCCCAAAACGAAAAGAACAGAAATATTTTTAAACTGCCTCTGTAACTGCATCCTCTCCTTCTCACTGCAAATATTTCTCAAAATTTTATTCTTGACCTCCTATTTCTGTTGTGTATACCCTTCCTGAGTGACTTCATTCACTTCCTATATGACAATGACAACCAAATATACGTCTTGCCCAAACCTCTCCCATAAACTCTATAGACAAATATATCTCTACTTAGGTATCCCCAAAGCATCTTTAACTTACCACCCTTTCCCATTTCCTGTAATGAACTGTTTGCTTTTCCTTCCTATTAAACTATAACTTTCTTTAGATCATAACTGTGTTTTATTTATGTTTGTATCCCCACTACAAGCAAAATGCCTATAATCTAAAAAGCATTCAATAAACAATATTTGTTGAATGAATGAATGAATGATGGCCATATTTATGGTGTTTGCATATATTCTTCAAAAGCCTCAGATGGATCATGCAAGACTTAGGATTCAGTGCCTTAAATTAAATGCGTGCCTGCTATTGAGGGATATGCTTTAAAAGTGAGATGCTAGGAATGAGGAAATCAATCAACGAACATATATTGAGCACCTACTATCTGCCATGCACTATTTTAGCCATGTTTTTGTTTATGTCAATAAACAAAACAGACAAAAATTCCTGCTATTTGGGAGAAGAAAACAGTAAAAAATAAGCATTATATAATATAAACATTAAAAGGGAAATTGGATAATATGTTAGTGTGAATTAAAGTATGACAAATGGCATGAGGGGTCTCAAAGCTACAGATAGCAGTGAATTTTAAATATAATAAATAGAGTGGTCACAGTATATATATCATTGGAACAGTAACATTTAGGCTGATTTGAAGGAAATGAGGAAGTTAGCTGTGTGGTTCTCTGGGTTTTGGGTTGGCAGGAACCACCAGTAAAACAGTTCTAAAGTGGGAGCATTCCTGGGATGTTTGAGGAACATCAAAGAGAAGAGGGTGGCCAAAGCTGAGTGAGAGAGCAAGGAGGAGCTGAGGTCAGTGAGGAAACCATGAGAGAAGGGGCCATTAAAGGCTTTGAATTTTGATCTGAGGGTAATGGGGAGCCATAGGACAGTTGTGAGAAGTCCATGATCTGACTTTTTCTCTTTGATGAGAAAAACTGGACAAAATAATCTGACATATTTTTAAAACATGGTTTGGTTGCTGTTATAAGAATAGATTAAAAGAGGTTGTATTAATTACCTATTCCTACATCACTAAAATTTTCAAAAATATATCAGCTTAAAACAATAGATATTTATCGTTAATTCCCGTAGGTCAGGAATTTGGAAGCAGCTAAACTGGGTCATTGTGGCTCAGTCTCTCAGAAGGTTCACATGTTAACTGAGGCTACAGTCTCCTCCAGGTTCAAATGGGGCCATAGGACTCATTTTTGAAATGGCTGAACCATGTAGCTGTGGACAAGAGGCTTCAGTTCTTTGCCATATGTTCTCTCCATTGGATTACTTGAGTGTCCTCAAAGCACAGCAGCTAGTTTCCCACAGAGCAAGAGATCCAAAAGAAAGAAGTTACATTATCTTTGCAACCCAGTCCTCAGAAGATATACACTCTCATTTTGCCTTAATCTATTTGTTGGAAGCAAGTCTTTCTATTCCCCCCCAACCCCAGCTTTTTCCCCCATTTTCTTCTTTCCTGAGCTTCATTTTGTAGAGAAATGCTTAAAAAGTGATACTCCTTTTGTTTTTAAGAGTTGGTGTCTCGCTAGATTGTCTAGGCTGGAGTGCAGTGACTATTCACAGGCATGGTCATAGTGCACTACAGCCTTGAACTCCTGGACTGAAGGGATCCTCCTGCCTCAGCCTCCTGAGTAGCTGAAACCACAGGCATGCACAACCAAATGATTGCTGTTTCTATTCAATCTATTTTTATCACAATTTTGACTTGTATTCATCCTCAATTATTTAAATAATTAAAAAGTAAATGTAATTGTCTTCAAAGTGTTCAAATGTGGATATATTTGCACCAAAAATGTAAATTAAATTAAGTGCTAGAAAACTGAAAAGTTAAATTATTCCTCATTGTATTAGTCAGGCTTCTCTAGAGTGACAGGACTAATAGGACAGATGTATATATGAAGGGGAGTTTATGAAGGAGTATTGACTCACACGATCACAAGGTAAAGTCCCACTACAGGCCGTCTGCAAGCTGAGGAGCAAGGAAGCCAGTCCGAGTCCCAAAATCCCAAAAGTAGGGAAACCAACAGTGCAGCTTTCAGTGTGTGGTCAGAGAGCCCCAAACAGATCACTAATGTAAGTCCAAGAGTCCAAAACCTGAAGAACTTGGAGCCTGACATTTGAGAGCAGGAAGCATCCAGCGTGGGAGAAAGATGAAGCCGAAAGACTCAGCAAGTCTAGACCTTCCAACTTCTTCTGCCTGCTTTATTATAGCCCGCTGGCAGATTATTAGATGTGCCTGCTCATATTGAGGGTGGGTCTGCCTCTCCCAGCCCACTGACTCAAATGTTAATCTCCTTTGACAACACCCTCACAGACACACCCAGGAATAATAATTTGTATCCTTGAATCCAACCAAGTTGACACTGGATATTAACCATCAGCCTCATGTTTTCAAATAGTTTGTTTCTCTCTTAAAATATTCAAAATAATTTCTTAAAATTAAAAGGTACACATATTAACAGAATAACTTTTAAATCAAAATTATTTAAAATCAATTTTCTGCCTAACTTTTTGAAAATGTCATTAATATTATTAAATACTTAGAAAAACAGCAGTGCCTGTAATCCCAGAACTACTTGGAAGACTGAGGCGAGAGGATTGCTTTAGCCCAAGAGTTAGAGTCCCGCCTGGGCAACATAAAGTGACTCTCATTTCTTTAAAAAAAAAAAAGATTTTAATAAAATAAATACTTTAGAAAAATAAAACCATCTAAAATTCTAATATTCAATGCTAATGTGCTAGCTGCCAATGTGTTATGCTTAAAACATATTACATTTAAGATTATGTTTAATTTTTAATAAAAATTTAAGAATACATACATGCAGATAAACGTAATACATACATTCATACATACATAAATACACAACACATTTTAAAATAAAATAAATTGCTCACCATTGCAAAATATTTCTCACCAACCATGTGCAACCACTGAGGATACCTTACTAACACGTGAGTACTCCCAAAATCTCAAGCTGGACACAAAGTGAAACAAGAAACTGACACTAGGCACTGTGGGGATCAGCATTCATGCCTTCTGATTGGAAGAATTTGGAAAGTCAATTTGTCTTTTCTCTCACTTAAGTGTTTGCTCTGCTCACATTCTCCCCGTGCTTTGAAGCAGTGTCCTTCTCCAGTGTGAACACCACCACCACACACAACTTTCACAGCACAAGGATGCAGCTGCATTTTGTTTCAAGGACTTAGGTCAAGAGATGCAGGGAAGTCTTCCCTGGGGGTTGAAAAATGAGTCGTAGAGTGAATGTACTGCAACGCATTTCACGGCAGGCACTTTATCTCTCTTCTCCCCCATGAAAGAAGAAGAATAAAAAGGATCAGAAAAGCCCTGCTTCATTGCAACTGTAACCCTGTACCCACAACAGGCTGCTGAATGAAAATTAGGCACTCTCATCTATGCCCAATCAGCAGTGAGTAACGGGAACTTTGGGACCCAGGACCTTCTGGAACAGCTGAAGAGTGTCACCTTCAGGTAGAGGGCTGAAAGCAGTGTGATGAATAGTATTACACTATTATGGGGAGTATCGTATTTGAAAGAGAATAAAGAGCATGCAAAAGCCTTTGAATAATCTGTCTCCCTTGGTGTCCTAAAATTTCTGTCTTATTGTAATTAAAAGAATCAAAGGAAGGTCTAGCATAAGAAAGAAAATCACCTCTAGTTTTGGCACAATATTTTCTATTTTAAGATCTTTTTTGTTTTATTTTTAAGCCCTCTGCCCTACTTCCTTCGATCTTAATTTCCTTTAGTCTCTAGAGATGGGTTAATTTGTGTAATTGCAGCATATCTTCCATTACTCGTCATTCATGGGGGAAAAAGCCATAGTTTTGTGTATATCCTGATTTGTGGATATAATCATGCAGAATTTTTATGGCAGTTCAAATCTAAACTTTAGCACTTTTTGGGAAAAACAATCTCTTCCAAGAAGGTGGCATGCTTCCTTTTTTAAAAATAGTCACAATATTCCATACTTAGGTCTGTGAAAGTATAATGGAGGACTTCATACTTAGTCCTCCATTGGGCACATGATAAAACTGATCCCAGATGCAGTTTTTATTTCACTAAACACAAACTGAAAATGAACATGCTCTTTCATTTGGGAACAAAATTCAATTATAAAGAAACAGAAAATGCACTCTGAGATCAATAGCCTATTACAGTGCCAGCATGTGGGATACTTTCAGCTGGGTTTAATCTACTGAAATATGTGGCTATATACTATTTATTTGCTTGTGCATTCGTACATAAGAAGTGACATACATTTAGTTTAGTTTTATTGG
Source organism: Piliocolobus tephrosceles (assembly GCF_002776525.5). Lineage (NCBI taxonomy): Eukaryota > Metazoa > Chordata > Mammalia > Primates > Cercopithecidae > Piliocolobus > Piliocolobus tephrosceles. Next base: position 69,223,684 of record NC_045444.1, on the reverse strand, counting down.
TGTACAAAGGGTATATGTAAAATTGAGTAGTATTCAAAAGCATGATATAAAATTCAAAATCAACAAGCTAACAACCTGAGGCAAAAAAAGAAGTGTCTCTATGTGATATATAGATCCTCCTTAAAAATACAATTGGAATTTTAATATTCAATAGTCTGATTTTACTGAACATTTTATTTTTTAAAAGTTGGTTGGCAAGAGTACAAAAATGCGGTAGGTCTCTGAGCTGGAAATTAAATTTAAAGATACATATTTCAATGTTATACATTTGTTTTAAAGGTAGGAAACTTGTATAGATTATGTAATCCACTTCTACAGTTTCATGGATGAGCAAACAGAAGTCCAGAGAGATTGAGTGACTTTGCTTAAGGTCAATCAGCCAGTTCCTTAGAATAAGAAGTGTGTTCTCATAGCTAGTCAGTTGGGATAGGAAGTTCGCCAATCTGAAATGTCTCTAAGAGCACAGGCCGTGTAACTAGAATCTCAGTTTCTCCACTTATTAGCTATGTGATCTTTTAAGGTTACTGAATCTCTTTGTTCTCAATGCCCCTACTTGTAAAATAGGGATAATTATATTGCCTACCTTTTAGAGCTGCCATGATGACTACACAAGTTAATAGATGTAAAGCACTATGAACAGTGCCTGGCACAGCAATGTAAATGGCACCCCCAGAGTAGTGCAGCGTACAGCCTATGGCAGCCCTTTACATCTATATATATATAACCAATGTACCAAAAGTATTGTGGATTGGATACTGGAAGAGCAAATGGACATTAGTAGGAAAACAGTGACATCCGAATAAAGTCTGGGGCTTAATTAATAACCATGCACCAATGTTGTTTTTGTTTTTTGTTTTGAGACAGGGTCTCATTCTATTGCCCCAGCAAACACAATTCACTGCAGCCTCAACCTCTGGGGCTCAAGTGATCCTCCCACCTCAGCCTCCTGAGTAGCTGGGACTACAGGCACATGCCACCATGACCGGCTAATGTTTATATTTTTTGTAGAGGCACGGTCTTCCTATTTTGCCCAGGCTGGTCTAGAACCCCTGGACTCAAGCGATCCTCCCACTTCGTCCTCCCAAAGTGCTGGGATTACAGGTGTGAGCCACCATGCCTAGCTTATTTTCTTAGTTTTCAAAAATGTACTATGATGATATACAATGTTAACTTTAGGGGAGACTGGGCAAGGGACATAAGAGGAATCATTCCGCAACATATACATGTAAGTAAACATCACATTGCACCATATAAATATACTGTTATGTGTCAATTAAATCAAGAAAAAAAAGAGAAAAAAATGAGGGAAACGAAAACTTTATACTGTCTTTGAAACATTTCTGTAAATCTCAGATTATTCCAAAAAGAAAAAGAACAAGTTTATTTTTAAAAATCTAATACAGATTCTAGTCAGCAAGGCATAGTGGTACATGTCTGCAGTCCCAGCTACTCAGGAGGCTGAGATGGGAAGACTGCTTGAACCCAGGAGTCAAAGACCAGCGTGGATAACATAGACTCCATCTCTAAAAAAATTAATTAATTTATTAATTAATTGAAAAGCTAATATAGACTGTTTATGATAGTGTTACTTTGACTTTTATTTTTAGATATCTGGATTCAATCTGAATTTAATTCACTAGGAAATTTTAAGGCTCTCATGTTATTTATTCTTCACTTAGGATCACAGATGAGTTAAGACTGGACTCTTAAAGCAATATAACAGTCAAGTAGATAATATGGTGTTCAGCAAAAGTTGATAAAGACTTGATCAGTTTTTAAAAATATTTATATCCAAATATTTGGCTTACACAATAAAACATGTATTGGTTAAGCACTAAATCCAATGGTGTCCTTTAAATGGTTACAACATGCGTGAAAAAAAACCTGTGCCCTTTTTCTTATCTGTGTCTTCGTTGACTATTTTACTTAAAATGTATTTTATGTTTATTGTAAATAATTCAAACAAAAGAGAGACCTAATGTTTCACTATTTAATAAATATCCTCTTCATGCACCTTCATTTTCTTGTAAACTAACATAATGCCAGTGTTACAGTCTTCTCAGGAAATTTCTCCCTGCATGTCAATATTCACTTTGATCAGGTGCTAATTTCCTATCAAATACATTCTTTTGGTGTTTGTAAAATAAACTTAGTCTGTTCTTAGGACTCCATCACTTTGATTTTATAAACAATGATAGAGGAAGTGAAATCTAGGTTTCTGATATCACCAATGTCCCTAGCTATTCAGTTTTTTCTTACAAACATAAGATATGAACAACAAAAAAATAAGAAAGTTATCTGGACCCCTAAATTCTTCAATGTTCTAAAATTCTGTTGAAATTTCTTCTAGATTTCTTCTGTGTAATTTTCTTCTATGATAATAAACATTGGTGCAGTGTTTCCCAAAGCAGGGGAGATGGACCAGTTCAGGATCACTAGAGGAGCATATTGAAACTGCAAATTACCAACTTAGGCCCCAAATCTATTGGTTCAGAATACCTTATGTTACAGCCAGGAAATGTGCGTTTTTAACAAGTTTTCTTCAACTCCCAACCTACCCCAAGTGATTCTTACCCACACTAAATTTTGAGAACCCTGTGGTTTGGTTAGTCTTAGTTGCAATCTTCAGTGCCTCCTACACCGTGGTCTAGATACAGTATGATATCGCTAATAACATCAAACAACGCACTTCTTTGAAAGCCTTCACTAGCACTTGGAATGGGACAATAAACTTAAATTTACAGCAAATATAAATTTAATTAGGAAGAATAAAGACATCTTAGGTGTTTTATTTTTTTTAATTTTGCAGCATAGATTTTAGGGCTACAACATGTTTATATATATGTGTGTGTTTACGTATATATATATTTTTTTATATATGCACACACACATACATAGTAAATGGATTATTACAGTTTAGCAAATTATCATCTCATATAGTTACCTTTCTTTTCTTCTTTCTCTCTCTTTTTTTTTTTTTTTTTTGATGGTAAGAGTATCTAAAATTTATTGTCTTGGCAAATTACCAGTATGTAATACAATATTATTAACTATAGTCCTCATGCTGTACAATTATTATTATTATTATTATTATTATTATTATTATTATTATTATT
>NC_045444.1:69167175-69220558 GCF_002776525.5 Piliocolobus tephrosceles | reverse complement strand
ATTATTATTATTATTATTATTATTATTATTATTATTATTATTATTGAGACGGAATCTCATTCTGTTGCCCAGGCTGGAGTCCAGTGGGGCACTCCTGGCTCACCACAACCTCCACCTTCCAGGTTCAAGCAATTCTCCTCTCTCAGCCTCCCGAGTAGCTGGGATTACAGGTGCCCGCCACCACACCCAGCTAATTTTTGTATTTTTAGTAGAGATGGGGTTTCACCATGTTGTCCAGGCTGGTCTTGAACTCCTGGTATCAAGTGATTTGCCCACCCTGGCCTCCCAAAGTGCTGGGGTTACAGGCATGAGCCACCGCGCCTGGCCCTCATGTTACACATCAGACTCTAGATTTACTCATGGGGCATAATTGTGACTTTGTGTCCTTTGGCCTACACTTTCCAACCTCCCATCTCCCAGCTCCTGATACCACTGTTCTACTCCCTGTTTCTACACAATTCATTTTTTTAAAAAATTCCACATATAAGTGAGATCATGCAGTATTTTTCTTTTTGTGTTGTTTATTTCACCTCACATAATGTCCTCTAGATTCATCTATGTTGTCACAAATGGCAGCATCTCATTTTTGAAGGCTGAGTAATATTTCATTATATACCGCAATTGCTTTATCTATTCATCCACCAAAGGACACTTTAGTTGTTTCCATATCTTGGCTATTGTGAATAATGCTGCAGTTAACATGAGACAGCAGCTAGCTACAGGAGTGGAGGTTTTATTTCCTTTGGGTATATATCTAGAAGTGGGATTACTGGATCATATTGCAGTTCTAGATTTAATTTCTGGAATTATAATAGTTCTATCATATTTTGGAGATATGGTAATTCTATATTTAGTTTTGGACTACGTAGGAAACCTCCATACTGTTTTCCACAGTGACTGCACCAATCTACGTTCCCACCAAGAGTGTACAAAGGTTCCATTTTTTCCACTCCATCCCCAACACTTGTTACCTCTTGTCTTTTTCATGATAGCCATCCTAACAGATGTGAAGTGATATCTTATTGCAGTTCTGATTTGCATTTTCTTGATGATTAGTGATGTTGACAACCTTTTCATATACCTGTTGCCATTTTTATGTCTCTTTTGGAAAAATTTATTCAGGTTCTTTGCCCATTTTTTAATCAGGTTATTCATTTTTTTGCTATTGAGTTGTGTGAGTTCCTTATATATTTTGGATATTAGCCCCTTATTAGATGTGTGGTTTGCAAATATTTTCTCCCAATCTGTAGGCTGCCTTTTCACCAAAATGAAAAAATAAACAAGAGGGACTACATCAAACTAAAAAGCTTCTGCACAGCAAAAGTTTTTAGTTTGATGTAGTCCCTCTTGTTTATTTTTGCTTCTGTTGCATGTGCTCTTGGAGCTATAAGCAAAAAATCATTGCCAAGGCCAAAGTCAAGGAGCTCTGCACCTATGTTTTCTTGTAGGGGTTTTGCAGTTTTGGGTCTTATGTGCAGGTCTTTAAGCCATTTTAAGGTTTTTGTTTTTTTGTTTTTGTTTTTTTGCATTCCTTAATATAAGGGTCTGATTTTATTATTTTACCTGTGGATATTCAGTTCTCCCAGCACCATTTATTGAAGAGCCTAACCTTTCCCCATGCCATCTCATTGGTGTCATTGTCAAAAATTAGTTGACTGTATGTGTTTGGGTTTACTTCTGGACTCTCTATTCTCCCTTGGTCTGTGTGTCTGTTTTTATGCCACTACCATACTGTTTTGATTACCACAGCTTTGTAGTCAATATTGAAATCAGGTAATATGATGCCTCCCTCTTTATTTATTTATTTTTACTCAAGATTGCTTTGGCTGTTCAGGGTCTTTTGTGGTTCCATATGAATTTTAGAATTTTTTTTTCTATTTCTATGAAAAATGTCATTGGATTTTGATAGGAATTTCATTATATCTATATGTCACTTTGGGTAAATATGAACATTTTAACAACATTAATTCTTCCAATCCATTGACATAGAATATCTTTCCATTTATTTTTTTTCCATTTTTATCATGTTTTATAGTTTTCTGTGTACAGATCTTTCACTTCTTTATTTCTAAGTTTTTTTATGCTATTGTAAATGAGATGGTTTTATTTTTTTTTTTCTGAGTTTATTATTAGTATTTAGAAATACCTCCTATGCCCTTGTCTAGACAGAGTATGGTTTCATAAATTGGAGCATAGGAATTCTTTGAAAACATTCATTTTCTCCAATAACAGGATAATACACTTACAAAATTTGCATTAAATATAGATTTAATTAACCTAGGAAGAATAAAGATAGCATAGATTTTTGCATGAGTTCTTTCATTTTTCACTTTATATCCATATAAACCAACAGTATTCTTAGGTCCCCTGGAAATTTTTCTCTATAAATTGTCCAAAATACAAATGATGTTTCTTCACACTATCCCAAATTACAGTGCCTTTTCACTCATAGTCTTGTTCTTGTGTAGCTGTGAAATGAATGTTCTGTCTTTGGCAAATTACAGTCAATCTCTACTTCTTGGTAATTCACACAACATTAAAATAGAGCCTTATTATTAAAAAAAATCAATAACTTGTTCAGGATATCAGAAAGTCATAAAAGCTATGGAGAAAAACAAAGCAGGAAAAAAGGATAAGAAATGCCATATTAGGGGTGGAGATTGTAATTTTAAATAGTGTAGTCAAAGAAGGTTCTACTGAGAATGTGTCATTTGAGAAATAAAAACAAATACTGTGAGAGCTTGAATCATGCAGAAATTAGGGATGAGCTTTCCAGACAGAAAGAGAAGCAAAGGCAAAAGCCCTGAGATCAGAATGTACCCAGTGTGTTTGAAAGACAGAAAACTGGAGCAGCTATGCAGAGTAAGAATGAGAAGTAGTAAAAAATGAGATAAAGAGGTGGGGGAGAGAGGCCATGAAGACTGTAAGAACTTACAGATCAGGATACAAACTAGTTTTCACTCTGAGGGACAGCGGTAGCCATTTGAGGGTTTTAAGCTGAGGAGAGACATGACATACCTTACATTCAAAAGCATCACTCTGGTTGAGCTAAGAATAGACTCCAGGGAGAGAGTCTTTCAAAGATGAAAGAGAGACTAAAAACTGACAGTACTAGTGGAGGCAGTGAGACAGAGCTGGACTCTGGGATTTGCTGATGTCTTTCATATAGATTGTGAGAAAAAAGGAGGAATCAATGACGACTCCAAGGCTCTTTGGCCTGAGCAACCAAAGGATGTAGCTGTCATCAGCTGAGAAGGGGAAGGTTCTGGTTGTACATGTTACATTTGAGATATGTATTAGATATCCAAGTGGAGTTGTTGAGTAGGCAATTCACTATAGGAGGTAAAAGTTCAGAAGACTCATTTTCAGGTTGGATATAAAAATTTGGGAGATGTCCACATAGAAATAATATTAAAAACCATGAAATTGAATGAGATCACAAAAGGAGTAGGTGTAGACAGAATAGAGAAAACATTGCAGGACTGAACCCTTAGAGCTTCCAATATTGAAAAGTTGGAAAGATGAGGAGGTGCCAATAACAGAGACTGGGAAGTGGAAGCCAGTCAAGGAAGAGAAAAAAGAAAAGCGATTGTCTGTGTCAAGTGCTGATGATGGGTCCAGACAGAGGAAAATGAAGAATTATCCATTGCATTTAGCAATATGGAGGTCATTAGTTACCTTCATAAGAGTAGTTTCAGTGGAATGATTGGGGTGAAAGCCTATTGTAGTAAGTTCTAAAAGAACTTGAAGAATGATACTGGAGGTATTTGAGAAGTTTTGCTATAAAGAAAATGCAGATATGGGAATGAAGAAGAATGAAATTGCATTGAGAGAACATGTTTTCGATGGTCAGAGATAAACCGTGTTTGTTTTATGATGGAATAATCGATAACAAGAAAAAAATTGATTACTCAAAAGACAGGTGAGCATTCTTGTAATAAGTAAGAGGAGATAGGATCTAAGGTCCTACTAGAAGAGTTGCCTTGGATGAATCAACCTCTAATGTTCCAGATGTGAAGACAGAGTATATGGTCACAGAAATTTGTAAGCGAATAGCTATAGTGATGAAAACCTGTGGAAATTCCCTTCAGATTACTTCAGTTTTCTTAGAGAAAAAGGAAGCCAGCTCAGCTGAGAGTGAGGACTTGGGGAGTGGGGATAAGTACAGCAGACTCACCAGCAAATTCTCAAATGTACACTATTAATGAAATGTGCAAAAAAAAGTCTTTTATTTTCTATAACTCATTTAATATTCTTCTCAATATTCCACCCTATTTGGAAGGAAGTGAGAGGACAAGGACTTATCTCAAAATGGCCAATTGATAGCTCCAGTTTTAACAACCTCTGTAATGTAAATATTTAGTCAACTCGATTTCGTTAGCTCGATTTCAGAGTTGAATTTTTCACCCTCCTCCTCCCAAACTGACATCTGGGTATAGGGGAAAGCTTACAGAATTCAAGGGATTATCCCTTCCATGTAGCCTGCCATCCTTGCGCTGGTCTCCACTGTGATGTGGCTGGTGCAACCCTTAGATATGCCATTGTTTTACAAAGGAATACAAAGTCGGTTATCTTTGCTCAGTAATGGCCTGCTGACACTTCACCTTCACCCCATCCAGCTCTCACTGATTCAACCCCTAGTCAAGTCTTGCTTCCTGTGCAGCTATCCTCACGAAGTTTAGAGGTGACTCCCATTTAATGTCTGGCCTCACCCACTACTACAGCAAACCACTTTGGGCAAATTCCCAGCAACAACCCCTCCAAACACAGCTGGACTCTCAGAGCCAGGTACGTTGCCTCAGATTCATCTTTGTAGCCACCTTCATCTACCATTGCCATGTATTACTTCACATGTTGAGACAGAGCCACCTGAAATGACAGCCTCATATGAACATTCCAAAAGAAAAGCTCAACAAAAGCTACTCTATTTTTGGCTTTCTTGCAAACTTGTCAGCCTGGAGAAGGGAAGTCAGAAACCTATGTCTGATTAATTCTTTCTCACATATTCTGAGACCAGAAGGAACAGTCTTTTTAACTTTCCTTATGTCAAGGTCTTCCAGAGTATCAAATCTTCCTTCTTTTGGGTGCTAAGCCTAACTGCTCAGCCTAAATGATAGAAGGATATCTTTGTTATAATATAAAAGCAAATATATAAGTCCTCTTGGCATGATTCTAAACACAGCCTTGGATCAACTTGGAACTAGGAATTACTGAAAATGAAAATATATTAGCTTAATAGTCCTAAGGTATTATCCTTTCCACACCAACAACTATAAACATAATCAATGCTTTCTACTTTCTCTGTGTAATTTGGAGAATTGAAAATACCTAACTTTCCACCATAGTGTGACATTAAAAAGGTGATTTTTTTCAAACCAGTATTTCATTCTATGATAGTTTTAGTTATAAATGTTTTGTTGTTATCATTGTCTTTTCACTTTAATTCTGCACTGAGGTGATTTCCCAAGGGGTACAATTTTGAAAAATCAAACCAATCAATAAACATGCTTTACTGCTATCTAAACTCTAAACGCAAAATATTATGCCAAGTGATTATGTTGAGGTTATTTATGCAATCCCTTTTAAAGGTCACTTTTCTAAATTGAAGGCTTTCTATCACAGTGGCATTGCCTGTGTTTTGCTCATCATTGTTTAACCTGTAATAACCTGTTTTCCTCTTGGGAGAGGAAAAGCTCATTAATTCACATTAATACACACAGATTTGACAGCCAGTGCTGTTAGGGCTTCAATGCTTATTAATACTCATATACCACAACCTTACGAGAACTTGTCTTCTTGTCTAATAATGCATTGAAAGCATTATATGAAGGCGTAGCTTCACCAAACATGCTTGAGAGTTAACCTTATATGTAATGGATCAAAAATGTTTACTTTATTGATTGTTCCTCTTCAAGGTTTAGTAATTTCTTAATCACATAGAGTTGATTATTATAGAGGAAGTCAATTCACTTGAGCTAAATGTTTTTTTGTGATATGAGAACATAGATATTTTTGGCCTAAACTACAAATATATTGAAGGTTAGATAAAATTGTAAGATAGTAATATTCATGTTTTACAATGACAAACAAGTATTAAATTCTATAGCAAGAGAAACTTAATGATATTTAGTAGATAATCATTAAATGGTATATTTCAAAATGGTATATTTCATTGTAGTTTTATGTTACATTAGTAGAATTTTTCCAATAATATTTTGTGTTTTTATTTCATGCTGAACACACAAAAACTTTGGAAAACATTTTCTAATCACCAATTGATAGACACATGATAATTAAAATTGTATTAGGTTTCCATCTTCTTCAAAATGCTCTAAAAAAACATTAAAATAACTGGTAGTCTTTGTCCTCAGATGCTCACAATTTCTTGTTCTCTGGAACCAGTGATTCCTACTCCATGAAAGTACATCTTTCACTGTTCTGGATTCTATTTAATCTGAGCAGACATTCAGTGAATACCTACTAAATACAACCACTACCATGCTGGGTGATGAAAGGGATAGGCTTTTTAAAATTTCCTTTCAGTTCTCTAAGAAGTTTATGGCTCAACTACAGAGAAGCTGACACACATTTAAGAGTTAAGTAATAATCTAATGAATTTCCATTTCAGTGCCCTACTGTCCTAATATAACTCATATAATGGGTTTTTAAAATACTTAAGCTATATTTAAAAGTGACCTGTGGGAAAGCCCTGGCATATAAACACAGAAAACCAGGTAGGTTTTAGTTAAGCAGCTGCCTACAGGGCCAACTTGAAAGCTACCACTGGGAGGAGCATGTCAAATCTAGACCTAGATTTGAATCAAACTCTACTCCTTACTACTTGTAGGGCCTAGGGCAAGCTGCTTAACTGCACTAAGTCTCAATGTCCTTGGTTGTAAAATGGGAACAATTATACCTAGGTTGCTTAATGGATAGTAAAAATTTTCCATGAACTGTCTGACATAAATGGTAGGTGCTCAGTAATACATAGCTTAAAAGAGTACATAAAGAAGAAGGGCTTGAAGGATGGATGCAAAAAAAAAAAAACCATAAGGCGGCCAGGCGCGGTGGCTCACGCCTGTAATCCCAGCACTTTGGGAGGCCACGGCGGGCGGATCACGAGGTCAGGAGATCGAGACCATCCTGGCTATCGCAGTGAAACCCTGTCTCTACTAAAAGTACCAAAAAAAAAAAAAAAAAGCTGGGCCTGGTGGTGGGCACCTGTGGTCCCAGCTACTCGGGAACCTGAGGCAGGAGAATGGCGTGAACCTGGGAGGCAGAGCTTGCAGTGAGCAGAGATCAAGCCACTGCACTCCAGCCTGGGTGACAGAGCACGACTGCGTCTCAAAAAAAAAAAAACAAAAAACATAAGGCATTCTGAATAAAGGGGTTAGAAACAAATTCTCAGAAGCAATTTGATCGTGGCATATCTAGAGTGACTGCTAGAGTGAACAAAAGGTTATATTAGAAATAGTGAAAAATAAACTGGAATATACAAGGTAGGGCCACATGTTAAAGGGTTTTGAATTTTAGGTTGAATTTTATTCTTTCCAGTAGTTCTCAAATGTTAGTGTACATCAGAATCACTTACGATGCCTTCTAAAAATGCTGATTCCTCGAATCCAGGTCCAGAGATTTGATTTAGTTGATGAGGGATGGCCACCTTCAGCAAATATCACAAGTGATCCTGATGCTGCAATTCATGCATGATGTACTACACTTTGCCAAGTGAAATACTAACCTAGGTTTATTCTTTATTGAAGGAGTAACATATAGGGAAAAAAATTATAATTTAAGATCAGTCTTCCAGCTATGTCTAGAATGAATTAAGCATATAGAAAAAAGTTAAACAGCATTATATTAATCTATTCATAAAATTATCAGGAACTGCAAGATAGTCAAAATCATAGTGGAACATGAATGGCGGATATGAAACATATTTCTAGACTAGAACTAGAAGGACTCTGATTAAGAAAATAAAGGCAATACAAAATCCTAAAAACAACCCCAAAATTTCAAACCTAGAAGACTGGGTGAACAGAATGAAAGAAATTGGTAAGAGACACTAATTTGCAAAGAAAAGATGATTGAGTTCCATTCCCAGTATGTGCAGCTTAGGATGGCAGCAGGATCACCCAGTGGAAATAAATGTTATTTAGGAGTACTAGAAGTCTGAGTCATGAGTGAGAATATGACACTAATAATAATAGATTTATTATTAATATTAATAGAGACTAATAATAAAAGATTTAAACATCAATACAAAAAGAAATATTTAAAGCCCTAAGAATAGATCATTTCTTCAAGAAGGGAAAAAAATGAGAGGGTCAAAGGAAAAGAAAAATTATTAAGGAGACCAACAATCAAAAGAACGTGAGGGCCAGGGGCAGTGGCTCCCGCCTGTAATCCAGATAATCCAGAGTAATCTCTCCACCTCAAGATCCTTAGTTTGATCACACCTGCAAAGTCCGTTGTGCTAAGATAACATATATGTATTCTTAGGTTCCATTGTTCTGCCTACCACACTGACTAGTTGTCTACAAGCCTTTTCACAAACATTTCCAGGAGATGCATTTTTTATCAGAAGTTTTTAGAATCTGGTTGCATATGGAGGGTGCAACATCTAGGGACCTAAAGATAGCTAACAATACAAGTAAAAAAAAAAAAAAAAAAGCTTTTCTTAAAACAGCCAACAGGAGCCTATTAGTTGTGGACTTCATATGTTCCAGTGATAGATGTGTTATTCTTTCCATTAACACTGTAACAGTTAAACATCAAGGACAAGTAGCAGAGCAATATTTTCAACAAAGGTGAAAATAGTGGGAAACTTTTTTAGTTGTCAAAATAATTGGGAGGAATACTAGTGGCATTTAAAGGGTGGGGGCCAGACATGCCAGATATACTGCAATATAATCACTAGGACTATACCCTTAAGAATGAAATGGCAATGTGCATGATTTCCGCAAGTGAAAACTTATTTATAATTACTTGGGCCTGGAACCTAACTCCACTTCACATGTAAGTACAAAGTATGTCTGGCATTCTTTATGCAGTAACCATATATGTGGTACCATGTAATTAAGGAAAAAATGTATTTGCTTTACCCAGAACTTGGCAAAGAGTTTCTCAATATTTTGGAAAAAAGTCACCATCATCATGCTCCTTCAATGTATAATACAATACAATGTGCATTATTAGCTATTGCATTCAACATGCTTTCTATGTATACATACACATCATTTGGCCAGGCACGGTGGCTCATGCCTGTAATCCCAGTACTTTGGGAGGCCAAGGCAGGCGGATCACCTAAGGTAGGGAGTTCGAGATCAGCCTGACCAATATGGAGAAACCCCGTTTCTACTAAAAATACAAAATTAGCCAGGTGTGGTGGCACATGCCTGTAATCCAGCAACTTGGGAGGCTGAGGCAGGGGAATCGCTTGAAACCAGAAGGCGGAGGTTGTGGTGAGCCAAGATGGCGCCATTGCACTCCAGTGTGGGCAACAAGAGAGAAACTCCATCTCAAAAAAAAAAAAGATACACATCATTATGTCTTCAAGTGTAATTGTGCTCATGAATTTACACACTGGAATGTGTTTATTGTTTTATTTTTATTCCTTTTTCATTTTACAACTAGGGCATTACATTTATTTTCCTAAATTTTTGCATGTAGGTAGGTTAAATTATCTGAGAATTCCATGTTAATGTCATAAAGGAGAAATAACACATTTGTTATACAAAGGGAGGCTTGGGACTGTGCTGGATTTTCGGGGCTATAACTAGTCTTGTTCTTCTCTGTGGTATTGATTTTATGTGGTCTTTGAAAATTATAGATGCTACTTACTGTAGTCACCAAATAAATATGAAAATGTGTGTGTCACTTTTATACTTCAAACAATTTAGTTGGCTGCTTAGAGCTTTGTCATATGCCATGTCTAACAGTCCACAATTTGTCCCTCTACTAGACCCCAGGGACTTTCCTCCAACACTACTCAGTCTATAATTAAAGGATATGAGAACAGAAACAGAAGTGTTATGATGCCAGTTATCTAGAAAACTAAAAGAATTATTTGGTTTGTGTAAAAAGTGCATTTTATCTCAATAAGATATACGGTACGGACATACAAAGGGGGTTAGATGTGGAATGTTATGCAGTAGGTGACGGTAAAAGAAATAATGATTTACTCTTTTTTAAAAAAGTGAATTAATATGTTATATTCTTATCTCCAAATGTGAGGAAATAATTTTCAACATCTCAGAGAATTTTTCATGTGTTTAGAGGGAAAGATGTTTCCTTTAAAAGGAAATATACTGGATAACCCTAGGGAAGAGAAGATACACACATAATCTAAACATATGTGGGCTTTTGTACAGTCTATTTCTCCTTATCAACCTTGTCAAAAAATGGTAATACAGAAGCCTTGAAAAACAGATATTTACTGTAGTTTTCCTGCCAAGTACAGCACAGACTAAGTTGTTTTTCTGTTTGTTTGTTTGAGACAGAGTCTAGCTTTGTTGCCCCGGCTAGAGGGCGGTGGTACGATCTTGGCTCTTGCAACCTCCACCTCCCAGGTTCAAGCAATTCTCCTGCCTCAGACTCCCAGGTAGCTGGGATTACAGGCATCCGCCACCACACCTAGCTAATTTTTGTATTTTTAGTAGAGACAGGGTTTCACTATGTTGGTCAAGCTGGTCTCGAACTCCTGACCTCAAGTGATCTGCCCGCCTCAGCCTCCCAAAGTTCTGGGATTACAGGCATGAGCCACCACGCCCAGCCAGACTAAGAGTCACCGTGCCCAGCCAGACTAAATTGTATATAGCACACATCATATAGAAAGTTGCCTAAAATGCCTCTTGACATTTCTCCCTCCTCCCAAAATATCACACTATGGCATTGTTAGGTTTTCTTCATTAGTCTCTGTATATTTTCAAATTATTACCCTTCTTACCAGGCTGTTAGGATAAGGTTTTTGCACCTGAGGACGATTGCTTTTCTTAAGAGACCAGCTTACCAAGAATTCTGCCAAATAAAATGCATCCCAAATATCAAAATTAAGCTTTATTTATCACACACCCCAGCTGGTCTGAAAGTCTTCTGCTTCTACTCCTTGGCTGTATCTCATGAACCATCCTACTCAGATGCTCTGGGCCCTTCTGTACCTAATCAGTCTATAATACAACTTGTACCTTCTCAAATCAGGAGCCAGATCAGAAGTTCCTAAATCTGAGATTCTCCATGGTGTCTGAGTCATTAGAGTTATTACTAGAGTCTATTTGCACAGGCTATTCTGTGCATGTTTTCTTCATCTTCAAGCAGTATTTTTTTTTCTTTTTCCTATGAACCCTAGACCTAATTTACCACTTCTAAAATCCCTCCAAGATGGACTTTTAACTTCTTCAGGAGCTAGCTACATTGAAACAAGTTAGGAAGCTTTCATTTTAACATTTGTAGAGACAGGGTCTTGCTATATTAAGTAGGCTTTCTTCATCCTGGCCTCAAGTGATCCTCCTGCCTTTCTTTAAAAAAAAAAGACAAATCTATTAAAAACAACTATAGCTACAATAATTTGTCAAGTGACACAAACCATAAAATATACAAAACATGTCAACAAAACAAACTGAGAGTGGGGAGTAAAAGAGTCGAGTTTGTGCAAGTGATCAAAGTTAAGTCATTATCAGCTTAAAACAGCCTGTTATTAGCACAAAATGTTTTGTGCAAGCCTAATGGTAACTACAAAGCAAAAACCTATAGTAGATATACAAAGGATAAAAATAAAGAATTCAAACCACATTGTTACCAGTGTAAGATATCCTAGTCACTGGTGGCAAAATCTGTGCAAGTCTGAAGCAGCCTTGATTCTTGCCTTCTCAGGAAAGAATTCGACTGAGGGGCATATGACGGAAAAAGAGACTGAGGGCCAGGCACGGTGGCTCACGCCTGCAATCCCAGGACTTTGGGAGTCTGGGGTGGGTTGATCACAAAGTCAGGAGTTTGAGACTAGCCTGGCCAACATGGTGAAACCCCATCTCTACTAAAAAAAAAAAAAAAAAAAAAAATACAAAAATTAGCTGGGCATGGTGGTGCATGCCTGTAATCCCAGCTACTCAGGAGGCTGAAGCAGGAGAATCACTTGCACCCAGGAGGTAGAGGTTGCAGTGAGCTGAGACCATGCCACTGCACTCCAGCCTAGGCAACAGAGCAAGACTCCATCTCAAAAAAAAAAAGAAAAGAAAAAAGAAAAAGAGACTGATGCAAGCTTCAGAACAGGAGTGGAAGTTTATTAAAAAGCTTTAGAGCAGGAAATAAAGGAAAGTACACTTGCAAGAGACCCGAGCAGGCACTGAGAAGGTCAAATGCAGCGTTTAACCTTGATCCTAGGAGTTTATAGGCTGGTCCACCTCTGGCATCTTGCAACCTTCTTCCTTGATTCTTCCCATAGGGTAGGCGGCCTGCATGTACAGTGCCCTCCTTATGCTTGGGAAGTGTGCATGCACAGGGTGTTCAGGAAGTTGTACACATGCTCATCTGAGGCTTTCTTCCCTTTTCCAGTGGAGTGCCCCTGGAAGGTCATACTCTGCCATTTTGTCTCTTAATGCATGTGCCCAGGCTCACTAGCCCAATACCTGAGATTTTATTGGAAGCCCTTTTTGCTTCTCCCTGGTGTCTGCATTCAATTAACATTTTAATGTTAACAGCTTGTGGACCATTAGGAGATTGTCTGTTCCTAGTGCCAGCTGCCAAATTATCATTTTTCGAGAGTCAATGTGATAACTGTCAGTCGAGCCATCACCTGACATTCCTAGTGGGTGGGGGAGAGCCCTCTCCTGCCCCACTCATGCCTGTCTAACTTGTAATAATACCACTAAAGAAAATTATCAAACCGCAAAGGATGACAGCAAGAGAGGAAGACAGAAACAAAGGATCTACAAATTAACTAGAAAACAATTAACAAAATGGCGATAGTAAGCCCTTACCTATGAATAATTACTTTGAATGTATATGGATTAAATTCTCCAATCAAAAGACACAGAGTGGCTGAATGAATAAAAAAACAAGACTCATCTATACGTTGGCTACAAGTGAATCACTTCACCTTTAAGGATTCACAAAGACTGAAACTAAAGGGATGGAAAAAAGATATTTCATACAAATAAAAAACAAAAGAAAATGTGGACAAAATAGACTTTAAATCAAAACTATAAAACAGACAAAGAAGATCATTATAGGGTCAATTCATCAAGAAGATATAACAATTATAAATACATATGCATCCAACATTAAGCACCTAAATATATAAAGCAAATATTATAATATCTGAAGAAAGAGATGGACAAGGAAATATTGGACTTAAATTACAATTTATGCCAAATGGACCTAACAGACATTTACAGAACATTTTATCCAACACTGCAGAATAAATATTCTTCTCATCACCACATAGAACATTCTCCAGGATAGATCATTAGTTAGGTCACAGAACAAGTCTTAACAAATGTATAAAGACTGAAATCATATCAAGTATCTTTTCTAGCCACAATGGCATGAAACTAGATAACAATAACAGGAGGAATCTTGGAAAACTTCACAAGTATGTGAAAATAAAACAGCACGCTCCTTAACTACCAATGAGTCAAAGAAGAAATTAAAAGGGAATTTAAACATATCTTGAGACAAACAAATATGCAAATACAACATACCAAAGCTTACAAAATGCAGCAAAAGCAGTCCTGGGAGGAAAGTTTATAGCAATAAAAACCTATGCCAAAATAGTAGAAATATCTCAAACAACCTAATGGGAAAGGCTTCAAGATGTCTGATTAGAGGCATCTACTCGCCTCCTCCGCTAAGAAGAACCAAACTAGTCAGTAGTCACACTTCAAATAGATCATCCAGGAAAGAACACTGGAATTCAACAGAGAAGTGACAGGAAACACGTAAAGCAAGGAAAAAGAGGGAAGCGCGACAGCCTGTTTGATGTAAACTGAGATTGGCTACGAGCCAGGAGAGACTCCCCAAGGTTGGAAAAAGATAAGTGAGGGAGCCCCAGCAATCCGCATTCCCAACACAGGATCCCTACAATCCTAGCCTCAGGGGAGTCCCTCAACATTCACTAGCCCTGAGGCTAACAAAACAAGCTCCCTGGAAACTGCACAAAGGCACTGCTCCAGAGAGAGCACACACTGGATCCCACAAAACCCGGAATCCTAAGCAGTGGCAGCACAGCACCACTTTACAAGCCTATCCCACACTGGACTGCATACAGAAATACAGAAGATCATCCTAGACTATTAAGAATAACTATATGCTAACAAACTGAAACATCTAAAGAAAATGGATAAATTTCTGGAAGCATACAACCTACCAATCATTAATTAGGAAGAAATAGAAAACCTGAACAGACCAATAATGAGTAGTAAGATTGAATCAGTAATATAAAGTCTCTCAAAAAAGAAAAGTCCAGGACCAGGTGGATTCACTACTGAATTAAAGAAAAATTAATACCAATCCTCTTCAAACTATTTCAAAAAACTGAAGATGAGGGAATCTCCCTAACTCATTCCATGAGACCAGCATTAACTGAAACCAAATCAAAGACACAGCAAAGAAAACTATACACTAATATCCCTGATGAACAGACACAAAAATCCTCAAAAGTACATCAAAAAGATCATTCAGCATTATCAAGTGGAAATTCTATCAGGGATGCAAGGATGGTTCAACATATGCAAATAAATGTGATACATTAAATCAACAGAATGAAGCACAAAAACCACATGATCATTTCAATAGATGCAAAGAAAAAAAAAAAAGCATTTGACAAAGTTCAACATCCATTAATATTGAAAACTCACAAAAAACAAACGGTACGGAAGGAATATACCTCAACACAATAAAGGCCATATATGACAAGCCCACAGCTAACATCATACTCAATGGTGAAAAGTTGAAAGCTTTTCTTCCAAGATCAGAAACAAAACAAGGAAACCTATTCTCATTACTTCTATTCAACAAAGTACTGCAAGTCCTAGCCAGAGCAATTAGGCAAGAAAAAGAAATAAAAGGCATCCATATAGGAAAGAAGTGAAATCATCTCTGCTGATGACATGATTTAATATTAAGAAATCCCTAAAGATTCCACCAATAAACTGCTAGAACTGATAAGTTCAGTAAAGCTGCACATTACAAATTCAACACACAAACATCAGTAGCATTTCTATACACCAACAGTGAACCATCTGAAAAAGAAATCAAGAAAACAATCCCATTTATAAGAGCATCAAAAAAAGAACTTAGGAATAAATTAACAGTCAGTTGATTTTTGACAAAAGGACCAAGAACACATAATGGAAAAGGACAGTCTCTTCAACAAGTAGTGTTGGGTAAACTGCATAACCACAAGCAGAAGAATGAAATTGGACCCTTATCTCACGTCATATATAAAAATCAGCTAAAAACATATAAGACTTCAATTTTAAAGCTACTAGAAGAAACACAGGGTCTCAACACATGAAAATCAATTACTATGATATACTACATCAACAGAATAAAATATTTGTATCATATGATCATCTCAAAAGATGCAGAAAAAGCATTTAACTAAGTTCAACACTGTTTCAGAGACACACTCTCAACAAACTAGAAATAAAAGAAAAGTGCCTAAACACAATAAAGGCAGTACATGAAAAGTCCACAGTTAACATCATACACAACTGTAAAAAAATGAAAGCTTTTCCTCTAAAATCAGGAACAAAACAAGAAAGCCCACTCTCACCACTTCTATTTAACATAATACTAAAAGTCCTAGACAAATCAATTTAAAAACAAAATGAAATATAAAAGGCATCTGATTTGGAAAGAAGTAAAAATATCCCTGTTTGCTAACAACATGATCTTATATAGAAAACCCCATGCTGGGCACAATGGTTCACATCTGTAATCTCAGCACTTGGGAGGCCAAGGTGGGAGGATCACTTGAGTTTAAGAGGTCAAAATCAGCCTAGTCAACATAGTGAGACCTTGCCTCTACAAAAGAAAATTTTTTAAATTAGCCAGGTATGGTGGCACATACCTGTGGTCCCAGCTGCTTGAAAGGTTGAGGCAGGAGGATCACTTGAGCTCAAGAGTTCAAGGTTTCAGTGAGCTATGATTGCACCACTGCACTCCAGCTCAGGTGAGAGAACAAGATCCTATCTCTAAAATAAAAAAGATAGAAAAATCACAAACACTTAAAAAAATGTATTTTAAATAATAAATGAATTCAGTTAAGTTGCAGGATACAAAACCAACATACAAAAATAAGTTGCCTTTCTATACATTAACAACAAACTACCTGAAAAGGAAATTATGAAAGCAATCCCATTTACAAAAGTACTGAAAAGAATAAAATGCTTTGAAATAGGAATAAACCTAGGGAAAAAAGAGTTAAAAGATTTATATACTGAAAACTACCAAGCATTCTTAAAGAAATTAAACAAGAGACAACAAATGTAAATACATTTTGTGTTGCTGAATTGGAAGACTTACTATTGTTCAGATGTCTATACTACTCAAAGCAATTGACATATTCAATGCAATCCCTTCGAAATTTCAAAGACATGTTTTACAGAAATAGAAAAAGGTTATATACTTCACATAGAACAAAAGATTATGAACCAAATCAATCCTGACAAAGAACAAAGCTAGAGGCATCACATTTCCTGATTTCAAAATATTTTATGAAGCTACAGTAATCAAAACAGTATGGTACATGGCACTGGCATAAAGACAGCCATATAGACCAATGGAAAAATAGAAAACCCCAAAGTAAACCTACACATATATGGTCACTGACCTTTGGCAAGGATGCAAAGAATACATGTTGGAACAATAATAGTATTTTTCAACAAATGTTGTAAGGAAAACTGAATATTCACATGTACAAGAAAAAAATTGAACCCTTTTCTTACACTATATACAAAACCAACTCAAAATGGATTAAAGACTTAAACCTAAGACCTGAAACTATAAAACTCCTAGAAGAAAACATAGGATCAGGACTCCTTGACTTTGGTCTTGGTTGTGATTTTATGGACATGACCCCAAAAGCAAAATAAATAAGTAGGACTATATCAAACTAAAAATCTTCTGCACAGCAAAAGAAACATTGACAGAGTGAAAAGGCAACCTACAGAATGGGAGAAAATATGAAAACAATATATCTGATTAAGTGGTTAATCCCCAGAATGTGCAAGGAATTAATACAGCTCAAAGCAAAAAAACTAATAAGCCAACAACAACAACAACAACAAAAATGGGCTAAGGGCTTGACTAGACATTTCTCCCTAGAAGACGTTAGCTTTTCCAGTTTAGAAAGGATAGTGGAAGCAGCATATCTATTGTAGCTAACATTTTAGCACAAAGACCAGAGGAATGGGAGTTTTTCCTTAAGAATGCTTATATATTATAGTTCTATCACTGAAGAGTGATTTTTGAAGCTAGTGGTCTTCTAGTATACAGTAAGGTCAACTTATTTTGAAACACAAAAGCACAATAGAGGATTAGCTTCCTTCAATATACATACTATACTGAATACAGCTGGCTTGAGGAAACCTCTTTTTAAGAACATTCTGAGGCCGGGCGCGGTGGCTCAAGCCTGTAATCCCAGCACTTTGGGAGGCCGAGACGGGTGGATCACGAGGTCAGGAGATCGAGACCATCCTGGCTAACATGGTGAAACCCCGTCTCTACTAAAAAATACAAAAAATTAGCCGGGCGAGATGGCGGGCGCCTGTAGTCCCAGCTACTCGGGAGGCTGAGGCAGGAGAATGGCGTAAACCCGGGAGGCGGAGCTTGCAGTGAGCCGAGATGGTGCCACTGCACTCACTCCAGCCTGGGTGACAGAGTGAGACTCCGTCTAAAAAGAAAAAAGAACATTCTGTAAGTGACTGCTAAATCCTATTTCTGATCTTGATACATGTCGGCCCAAAAGTTTTCCTTTGTCATATTCTCCTACAGCTATAATTTAACCATCACTGATTGGAGCAGTTCTATTGTTCCAAGCTGAAATAGATTGCCTCGGATAGAGGTAGGTCTTATTGAGCCACTATTTCATACAAATTTAGAAGAGAGTTATTTACTGATGATCAATTAATAAATCTCATGTGCTGTTACTGCTTGAGGCAGCCAAATTGGAATACTGTGAAAAACATACCCATATTTTTTAAAATACTGAAACATGGGCTTAGAGACAATATCTTTTTATTCTTCACTAAATTTTCAGCAACATTAGTTTTAACGAGGACTTAGTTTGTGGGAAGAAAGATGAAAAAAGAAAAAAGGTAAATGGAGGGTTAGGACTGGCTTCAGAGAAAATTTAGGCTTGGCTTTGCTACCAAAAAAAATATGTCATTTTTCCATAAATGAATTAAATAACTTTAAACTTGTTTAATTGTTCCAGATCATATTAATCTGGATTTCCTGGAAAAAATACATACATATTAATGCTGAAATCTAGTATAAAAGGCTTTTTGAACTGTCAAAATTCAGTGTCTGATATCAAGGATATAAATTACTCAGCTCTACTACCAAAGCTGAAAGGATTTTAACCTTAATGAGAGATTGTGATAACCATTAACAGGTCATGGAAATTTACATGACAAAAGACATTAGTCATATCATGTGTCTAATAGTCATAGATGCCTCTACTATAGTCATAGTCTATAGTCATATATAATCTATAGTCATAGATGCCTCTACTCAGAAGCATCCAATGTTTCCCTCGGAGCATGTTAGTTTTCTATGACCACCATTACAAATCGCCACAAATTTAGTTGCTTAAAAAAATGCAGATTTATTATTTTACAGTTCCCATAAGTCAGAGTCAGGTGAACTCAGATGAGTCTCTGCTTAAAGTCTCACAAAGCCAAAGTCAAGAACTCAGCAGGGCTGCATTCCTTTGGGAGGCTGTAGGAGAGACTCAGTTTCCTTGCTCATTCAGATTATTGGCAGGATGCAGTTTCTTGCGGTTGTAGGACTGATGTCTCCATTCTCTTACTGGCTGTCAGTTGAGGGCTATTCTCAGATTCTAGAGGCTCTATCTCTGACAGGGAAGTTAGGAGGTATCATGTTTAAAAGCTAATGTGAATGATTATATTGGACCCACCTGAATAATCTATGATACTCTCCCCATCTTGAGTCTAGACTCTTAATCACATCCACGCAGTCCCCTTTGCCATATGATGTAGGTAACATATTGACAACTTAAGAATCACACAATTTATAAATTTTAAAAGGAGAGTTTATTTCTTATGGAAGTTACAACCTGCAAGCTAAGAAGCAGCCTCTGGTCAAACTCAGAGGCGGGCACTTCAAAGGAGGAGGGATTAGGGCAGGAGCTTTATGCTGAAAGGGTGGTCTAAACATACATATTCAACAGCGTGCAGGAGTGGCTAGATTCACAAAGGGGGTTTACTGAATAAACATGATGTTACATATAACCCATGTTCATTTTAGGATGAAGACTTAACATTTAAATGTATTACAATTAGGCCCTGTACATCAAAGGGTGAAGCAGGGGCATGAGGGCATTCAGTGCCTCTGTAAACCAGCCAGAACCAGTCCATGGCAGGTGACATCTTATCAAGAGAAAGTTACTGAAATCAGTCTGTTGTCCAATCAAAGCTGTAGTTACGGCTTGTGGAACAGGGGGTTAGTCAGTGTCTAGCAAGGGATGAGATGCAATTGTTTCATCTTGCTTATCTCCAGGCCAGTGCTTGTTTAGCTGCTAGAGAAAAAGAAAAACCTTATGGCAGTTAGAACATGGCTTATTTTTTAAATGTAGGGGTGCATGATTTAACCCTTGCCTAGTATGGTCTTAGGTGTTATCATTTTGGTACCTTATTGCTACAGAGTCCATTCCACCAATCTTATGATCTCTATTTTATTAATGCTGGTCAGTTGTGTCTAAACTGCAAAAGGAAGGCGGCATAATGAAGAATGTCCTACCTTCCATCCCATCATGGCCAGGAACTCAGTTTTTAAGGTTTCTCTGTGGTTCCCTTGGCCAAGAGGGGGTTCGTTCAGTAAACTGGGGGGCTTAGGATTTCATTTTTAGTTCTCAATATTCACAAGTACTGAGAATTAGAATGCTGACATCTTTATTCTGCCTACCACAAAGAGTAAAAGCCAGTCTTTATAAAGGTCTAGCAGATCCCATGTAACCTAAGCTCCCACTACCTCTGATCTCTTTTCCTACTACTAGTCCCCTTGCTCACTCAACTCCAGCCTCCTCCATGCTCTTCCTTGAACACATCAGGCAAACTCCTGCCTTTGTTCTTAATGTTCACTCTGCCTAGAATGTTCTTCCCCAGAGTCCATTCTGCTAACAACCTCACCCCTTTAAATCTTTGCTCACATCTCATCTTTACAATAAAGCCTACCATGAGTGCCCTGTTTAATACTCCAGCACTTCTTTTCTCCCCATAGCACCTATTGCTCTTTAACTTACTCTATACCTGATTTACTAGAATCATTTCCTACTGTTTCTTTCTGCTAGAATGTTAGCTCTGCAAGAGTGGGTCACTATCTTTATTCCTCTGATGTATCCCAAGGCCTTGCACATATGAGGAGCTCAATAAATATTATAATACTTGAATTGGTTGTTGAATGCAGTTCTCCAAGTATTGACTGATGGAATGAGTTATATACAACCTATGCTGTTCTCGCAGCTCCTATAGACTGCAGTAGAGCTGCCTGAAACACTGAATTACATTCTCTTATTCTTACTCACTTCCAGTTTTTAAATCAATGACATAAATCAATGCCAAAATCCAATATTCTTTTTATTCTGGCTTTTAAAAAAACACTTTGAAGGCCGAGTGCAGTGGCTCATGCCTGTAACCTCAGCACTTTGGAAGGCCAAGGCGGGCGGATCATGAGGTCAGGAGATTGAGATCATCCTGGCTAACACAGTGAAACCTCGTCTCTACAGAGGAAGACTCTGTCTCCAATAAATAAATAAATAAATAACTTTGAAAAAGTATTTTTAGAAAAATGTTTTAAGAAAAATATTTTGAAAAAGTATTTATGCCTGTTCATTACACTCAAAAAACATTTCTGATCCTTTCTAAGAAAGGTGGAAAGGAAAAAAAATGTAAAGGAAAAGTTGTCAATTTTCCTAAAATCTTAAATACAGCAACTGATTTTTAGGTCAGATTTCCCAGCTTTTGTATTTAAATTTTACTCTAGGAGTTCCTGGGCAAGATGGCTGAATAGCAACAGCTCCTGTCTGCAGCTCCCAGTGAGATCAACACGGAAGGCGGATATTTCTGCATTTCCAACTGAGGTACCCAGTTCGTCTCACTGGGACTGGTTAGACAGTGGGTGCAGCCCATGGAGGGCGAGCAGAAGCAGGGTGGGGCGTCACCTCACCCGGGAAGTGTAAGGGTCCAGGGACCTCCCTCACCTAGTCAAGGGACTGTGCTATCCAGCCCAGATACTACAGTTTTCCCACAGTTTTTACAAACTGCAGACCAGAAGATTCCCTCGTGTGTCTACACCACCAGGGCCCTGGGTTTCAAGCACAAAACCGGGTGCCTGTTTGGGCAGACACTGAGTTAGCTGCAGGAGTTTATTGTTCATACCCCAGTGGCACCTGAAACCCCAGCGAGACAGAATCGTTCACACCCCTGTAAAGGGGGCTGAAGCCAGGGAGGCAAGTGGTCTCACTCAGCAGGTCCCACTCCCACTCTTAGCTTGCTGGAACCAACAAACTAAGAACCACTGGCTTGAGATTGTCGCTGCCAGCACAGCAGTCTGAAGTCGTGCTGGGACACTTCAGCTTGGTGGGGGTTGGGGAGTCTGCCATTACTGAGGCTTGCATAGGCGGTTTTCCCCACACAGTGTTAAGTAAGCAACCGGGAAGTTCGAAATGTGTGGAATTCACCCCAGCACAGAAAAGCGGCTGTGGCCAGACTTCTAGGCAGGACATCTCTGAAAGAAAGCCAGCAGCAGTCCCAGTCAAGGACTTATAGATAAAACTCCCATCTCCCTGGGACAGAGCACCTGGGAGAAGAGGCAGGCTATGGGCACAGCTTCAGCAGACTTAAACGTTCCTGCCTGCTGGCTCTGAAGAGAGTAGCGGATCTGCCAGCACAGCACTCCAGGTGTGCTAAGGGACAGACTGCCTCCTCAAGTGGGTCCCTGACTCCCATGCCTCCTGACTGGGAGACACCTCCCAGCAGGGGTCAACAGACACCTCATACAGGAGAGGTCTGGCTGGCATCAGGGGGATGCCCGCTAGGATGAAGCTTACAGAGGAAGAATCAGGCAGCAATTTTTGCAGTTCTGCAGCCTCTGCTGGTAATATCCAGGCAAACAGGGTCTGGAGTGGACCTCCAGCAAACTCCAGCAGACCTGCAGAAGAGGGGACCAACTGTTAAAAGGAAAACCAACAAACAGAAAGCAGTAACATCAACAAAAAGGACGTTCACACAAAAACTGCATCCAAAGGTCATCAACATCAAAGACCAAAGGTAGATAAATTCACGAAGATGAGGAAAAACCAGGGCAAAATGCTGAAAATTCCAAAAACCAGAATGCGTCTTATCTTCCAAATGATCACAACTCCTCTCCAGCAAGGTCACAAAACTGGACAGAGAATGAGTTTGATGAATTGGCAGAAGTAGGCTTCAGAAGGTGGGTAATAATAAACTCCTCTGAGCTAAAGGAGCATGTTCTAACCCAATGCAAGGAAGCTAAGAACCTTGATAAAAGGTTACAGGAACTTCTAACTAGAATAACCAGTTTAGAGAAGAACATAAATGACCTGATGGAGCTGAAAACCACAGCAGGAGAACTTCGTGAAGCATACACAAGTATCAATAGCGCGATCAATCAAGTGAAAGAAAGGATATCAGAAATTGAAGATCAACTAAATAAAGTGTGAAGACAAGACTAGAGAAAAAAGAATGAAAAGGAATGAATGAAGACTCCAAGAAATATGGGACTATGAGAAAAGACCAAACCTATGATTGATTGGTGGACCTGAAAGTGACAGGGAGAATGGAACCAAGTTAAAAAACACACTTCAAGATAATATCCAGGAAAACTTCCCCAACCAAGCAAGACAGGCCAACATTCAAATTCAGGAAATACAGAGAACACCACTAAGATACTCCTCACAAAGAGCAACCCCAAGACACATAATTGTCAGATTCTCCAAGGTTGAAACGAAGGAGAAAATGTTAAGGGCAGCCAGAGAGAAAGGTCGGGTTACCTATAAAGGGAAGCCCATCAGACTAACAGTGGATCTCTCTGCAGAAACCCTAGAAGCCTGAAAAGAGTGGGGGCCAATATTCCACATTTTTAAAGAAAAGAATTCTCAAGCCAGAATTATATATCCAGTCAAACTAAGCTTCATAAGCAAAGGAGAAATAAAATCCTTTACAGACAAGCAAATGCTGAGAGACTTTTGTCACCACCAGGCCTGCCTTATAAGAGCTCCTGAAGGAAGCACTAAATATGGAAAGGAAAAACTGGTGCAATCAAATTAGAACTCAGGATTAAGAAACTCACTCAAAAACGCACAACTACATGAAAACTGAACAATCTACTCCTTAATAACTATTGGGTAAATAACAATATTAAGGCAGAAATAAAGAAATTCTTTGAAATCAATGAGAACAAAGACATAACGTACCAGAATCTCTTAACACAGCTAAAGCAGTGTTTAGAGGAAAATTTATAGCACCAAATGCCCATATCAGAAAGCAGAAAAGATCTAAAACTGACATCCTAACTTCACAATTAAAAGAACTAGAGAAGCAAGAGCAAACAAATTCAAAAGCTAGCAGAAGATAAGAAATAACTAAGATCAAAGCAGAACTGAAGGAGACAGAGACATGAAAAACCCTTCAAAAATTCAATGAATCCAGGAGCTGGTTTTTTGAAAAGATTAACAAAGTAGATACACAGCTAGCCAGCCTAACAATGAAGAAAAGAGAGAAGAATCAAATAGACACAATAAAAAAATGATAAAAGGGATATCACCACTGATGCCACATAAATACAAACTACCACCACCTCTATGCAAATAAACTAGAAAATCTAGAAGATGCAAATAAACTAGAAAATCTAGAAGACATGGAGAAATTCCTGGACACATACATCCTGTATACATCCCTAAGCCTAAACGAGAAAGAAGTCAAATCCCTGAATAGACCAATAACAAGTTCTGAAATTGAGGCAGTAATTAATAGCTGACCAACCAAAAAAAGCCCAGGACCAGACGGATTCACAGATGAATTCTACCAGAGGGACAAAGAGGAGCTGGTACCATTCCTTCTGAAACTATTCCAAACAATAGAAAAACAAGGACTCCTCCCTAACTCATTTTATGAGGCAGCATCATCCTGATACCAAAGCCTGGCAGAGACACAACAAAAAAAGAAAATTTCAGGCCAATATCCCTGATGAACATCAATGTAAGAATCCTCAATAAAATAGGCAAACTGAATCCAGCAGCACATCAAAAAGCTTATCCACCATGATCAAGTCAGCTTCATTCCTGGGATGCAAGGCTGGTTCAATATATGCAAATCAATAAACGTAATCCATCACACAAACAGAACCAATGACAAAAACTACATGACTATCTCAATAAATGCAGAAAAGGCCTTCAATAAAATTCAATGCCCCATCATACTAAAAACACTCAATAAACTAGGTATCCATGGAACATATCTCAAAATAATAAGAGCTATTTATGACAAACCCATAGCCAGTATCATGCTGAATGGGCAAAAGCTGGAAGCATTCCCTTTGGAAACTGGCATGAGACAAGGATGCCCTCTCTCACCACTCCTATTCAACATAGTATTGGAAGTTCTGGCCAGGGCAATCAGGCAAGGTAAATAAATAAAGTGTATTCAAATAGGAAGAGAGGAAGTCAAATTGTCTCAGTTTGCAGATGACATGATTGCATATTTAGAAAACCCCATCGTCTCAGCCAAAAAACTCCTAAAGCTGATAAGCAACTTCAGCAAAGGCTCAGGATACAAAATCAATGTGCAAAAATCACAAGCATTCCTATACACCAATAATAGACAAACAGCCAAATCATGAGTGAACTCCCATTCACAATTGCTACAAAGAAGATCAAATACCTAGGAATACAACTTACAAGGCATGTGAAGGACCTCTTCAAGGAAAACTACAAACCACTGCTCAAGGAAATAAGAGAGGACACAAGCAAATGGAAAAACATTCCATGCTCATGGATAGGAAGAATTAATATCATGAAAATGGCCATACTGCCCAAAGTAATTTACAGATTCAGTGCTATTCCCATCAAGCTACCATTGGCTTTCTGCACAGATTTAGAAAAAAAACTAATTTAAATGTCATATGGAAACAAACAAAGAGCCCGTATAGCCAAGACAATCCTAAGTAAAAAGTAACAAAGCTGGAGGCATCACAGTACCTGACTTCAAACTATACTACAAGGCTATAGTAACAAAAACAGAATGGTACTGGTAACAAAACAGACATATAGACCAATGGAACAGAACAGAGGCCTCAGAAATAATGCCACACATCTACAACCATCTGATCTTTGACAAACCTAACAAAAACAAGCAATATGGAAAGGATTCCCTATTTAATAAATGGTGTTGGGAAAACTGGCTAGCCATATGAAAAAACTGAAACTGGATCCCCTTCCTTACATCTTATACAAAAATTAACTCAAGATGGATTAAAGACATAAGCATAAAACCTAAAACCATAAAAAGCCTAGAAGAAAACCCAGGCAATACCATTCAGGACATAGGCATGGGCAAAGACTTCATGCCTAAAACACCAAAAGGAATGGCAACAAAAGCCAAAATTGGCAAATGGGATGTAATCAAACTGAAGAGCTTCTGGACAGCAAAAGAAACTAACATCAGAGTGAACAGGCAACCTGCAGAATGGGAGAAAATTTTTTCAATCTATCCATCTGACAAAGGTCTAATATCCAGAATCTATAAGAAACTTAATCAAATTTACAAGAAAAAAAAAAATCAAAAAGTGGGCAAAGGATATGAACAGACACTTCTCAAAAGAAGACATTTATGCAGCCAACAGACATATGAAAAAAAAGCTCATCATCACTGGTCATTAGAGAAATGCAAATCAAAACCACAATGAGACACCATCTCATGCCAGTTAGAATGGCAATCACGAAAATGTCAGGAAACAACAGATGCTGGAAAGGATGTGGAGATATAGGTTTACTTTTACACCATTGGTGGGAGTGTAAATTAGTTCAACCATAGTGGAAGACAGTGTGGCAATTCCTCAAGAATCTAGAATCAGAAAATACCATTTGACCCAGCAATTCCATTAATGGGTATATACCCAGAGGATTATAAATCATTCTACTATAAAGACACATGCACACTTATGTTTACTGCAGCACTATTTACAATAGCAAAGACTTGGAACCAATCCAAATGTCCATCAATGATAGACTGGGTAAAGAAAACGTGGCATATATATACCTTGGAATACTATGCAGTTATAAAAAAGAATGAGTTCATGTCCTTTGCAGGGACATGGATGAAGCTGGAAACCATCATTCTCAGGAGAGTAACACAAGAACAGAAAAACAAACACTGCATGTTCTCACTCATAAGTGGGAGTTGAACAATGAGAACAAATGGACACAGGGAGGGGAACATCACATACTGGGGCCTGTCAGGGGGTAGGGGGACAAGGGGAGGGAGAGCCTGAGGACAAATACCTAATGCATGCAGGACTTAAAACCTAGATGATGGGTTGATGGGTGCAGCAAACCACCATGGCACATGTATACCTATGTAACAAACCTGCAGGTACTGCATATGTATTCCAAAACTTAAAGTATAAAAAAGCAAAAAAAAAAGGAAAAAAATTTTTACTCTAAAACTTTTTCATGTTGAACACTTCTGACAAGTCACCACAAGATGGAGGTACATCTGAAGTTTGAGTTAGATATGTTTTTAAAGTATTGAGTACATGAAAGCTGTTTTCAATAATAGACAATCGCCCAGGCCTGGTGGCTCATGCCTGTAATCCCAGCACTTTGGGAGGCTGAGGCGGGTGGATCACCTGAGGTCAGGAGTTCAAGATCAGCCTGGCCAACATAGTAAAACCCCATCTCTACTAAAAATACAAAAAATTAGCTGGGAGTGGTGGCAGGCACCTGTAATCCCAGCTACTCAGGAGGCGGAGGCAGGACAATCGCTTGAACCCGGGAGGCGGACGTTGCAGTGAACCGAGATTGCGCCATTGCACTCCAGCCTGGGCAACAAGAGCGAAACACCATTACACACACAAAAAAAAGACAATCTATTTAAATGCCACTTGAAATTGTGCTTTAAAACCTGCTGCAAGACTTTACTACATATAAAAAAAAAAAAAATAACCAGGAAGAGATAGACGGTTTAAATTTACAAAATATCTTCCGCTGATGAGCCAAGAAATAACCTGATAACTTAAGACATGACCCAAAGGCTCCAGAGAAACCTCTTTCACCAACCCTCCTGAGACCAGCCTGGCCAGCATGGTGAAACCCCATCTCTACTAAAAATACAAAAATTAGCCAGGCGTAGTGGCATGTGCCTGTAATCCCAGCTACCTGGGAGACTGAGGTAGGATAATCACTGGAACCCAGGTGGCAGAGGCTGCAGTAAGACGAGATCGTGCCGCTGCACTCCAGCCTGGGTGACAGAGCAAGCCTCCGTCTCAATAAAAAAGAAAGAAAAAGTTTGGAGTCCCTTCCTGTGTCTTTGCCTCTACCCCAGCACATATTGCCCTGATGCTTCTCCCAGTTGGCAAAACTTGGAGATCTTGGAGCTAAAGGATGCCTATGTGTCCTCTGAGTCAGGGATGCTTTTTTGTCCCAAGAATGTCCCTGTGCCTCAGCCTAGACAATAAGTGCTAGCACAAACAAAATATGTGAAGAAAGTCAGCACTTTGATACTATTTAAATATTCAGTTAACAAATGTGTCCAAATGTGTTCAGTAATTTACACTTAGATCATCCTTTGCATGTTGTAAAGTTTTAAGTATACTTTTTTTATATGACTAAAAAGAAGTATTTTATTTGGCTTTATGTTTTTAAAATACAATCTTTTCAAATATTCTTTAATTAGTAGTTAATGAAGGACCTGTGATTGGAACCCAGGAGATTCATGTAAAATATTTATCCAGTTCACCTAAGTGGTTTAAAAATCAAATAACCTTGGGGGTTGGGTCAAGATGGAAGACTAGAAGCAGCTCATGCATGCCATTCTCATGGAGAGAAAACAAAAGGGCTAGTGAACACTGACCCTGCAGGCCAATCATCTGAGAAACCACATCAGGATTCATCAAGGCAGCAGGCGGGCAGACAGAGCAGAGAGGAGCGAAGCTGGGCACCAGCCTGTCTGGGCTTAGGGTGGAGGCAGGAGAATCTCTTCAACACAGAAAAGGATCAATAAGTGAGAGCCCCCTGGGGGACACACACTCTCCACAGGGACCTGTGCAAGACTGGGAACTGGAGAATCCTCCTGGCCCCCCTGCACCTCCCCCACTGTGCTTTGAGGACTGAGGTGGAGAGACACTGGGACATTTTTTAGGGGCAACACTCCAGTCCAAGGGGACCTCGACAAGCCTTGAGCCCCAGAGCAGACCAGCACTGGTGCCACAGACCCAATAGAGGCTGTAGTCATGGTGCCTGGGAGCAGTAACATTACTCCACACCCCCTCGCTGGACAAGGCTTGGTGCCAGCCTCCAGCCCTGCGGAACCACTTCTGCCTGGACTCAGCCAGTGGCTGCAGCCTCTTGTCCTGGAAACACCCAGACAGCAGGATGGGTGACCCCACTCACCCCACCCACCCCACTCACCCCTACTACCAGTAGCCTGGTGGGCAGTGCTTGCCAGAGCTTCCAGCTCAGGGGTCACACTTCCGTGTGAACTCAGCCAGAGTTTGCAGGCCCCTATTGCCCAGGAAGCACCTGGATAAAAGGGTGAGTGACCCCACCCAACCCCACCACTAGAAGCCAGGTAGGCAATACATGCTACAGATTCCAGCCCAGTGGTCCCCTTCTGTGTACACTTAGCTGGTGGGCACAGCCTCCTGTTGTCCCAGGAAACACCTGAGTAACAGGGTGGATGACCCCACTCACCCCTACAGCTGGCAGCCAGGCAAGCAATGCCTGCTAGAGCTTCCAGCCTAGCTGTCCCACTTCTGTCTGATTGTAGCACCCTGTTGTCCTGGAAAATACCCACAGGGCAGGGTGGGTGACTCCAGGAGAACCACACCTACTAGAGCTTCCAGTCCAGAGGTCCTACCTCTGCCTGAATTTGCTGAGGGGCACAGCCTCCTGTTGCCCTGGAAATGCTTGGATGGCAGGGCAGGCAACTCCATCCACTCTCTTAAGAAGGGCCATACCCATTAAAGCTTCTAGTCCAGGGGTCCTGCTTATGCCGGGGCAGGCAGAACCCTGTGTCCCGCCAGGAAGCACTCGGAGAGCAGATTATGGCTGACCCAGCAAGTATATGGCTTGTCTACAACTGTGAAACCTGCCTGAGGGAGCTCCATGGACAAGAACACCCAACAAAAGAAAAGCAGGGGCCAGGTGCAGTGGCTCATGCCTGTAATCTCAGCACTTTGGGAGGCCAAGGCAGGCGTATTACTTGAAGCCACAGGTTCGAGACCAGCCTGGCCAACATGATGAAACCCTGTCTCTGCTAAAAATACAAAAATTAGCCAGGCATGGTGGCGGGCACCTGTAGTCCCAGCTACTCAGGAGGCCAAGGCAGGAGAATCACTTGAATCCGGGAAGCAGAGGTTGCAGTGAGTCAAGACTGTACCACTGTACTCCAGCCTGGGCAACAGAACAAGACTGCCTTAAACAGAAAAGAAGAGAAGAGAAAGGAAAAGAGAAGAAAAGCAGGCACAGAGACAGTAATTGAGGGGGTAATCCTCCAAGACCCAGGAGCAGACTAGAATTAAGGCCAGTTGACTGAACTCACCTTATACCACAGTGAAACCACAAAGGGCATCAAAGAAGGTAAAAGAGGGGGGGAAAAACATTCAAAAGACAGCAACTTCAAAGACTGAAGGAACATCAGCCCACACAGATAAGAAAAAACCAACACAAAAACTCTGGTAACTCAAAAATCCAGAATGTTTTCTCATCTCCAACCACACTAGATCCCCAGCAATGGTTCTTAACGAAGCTTAAATGGCTTAATGTCAGAAATAGAATTCAGAACATGAATAGGAACGAAGATCATCAACTTTCAGGAGAAAGCCGAAACCCAATCCAAGGAATCTAAGGACTACAATAAAATGATAAAGCCGATAAAAGACAAAATGATCCTTTTAAGAAAGAACTACTGAATTGACAGAGCTCAAAAATTCACTTCAAGAATTTCATAATCTAACCACAAGTATTAACAGCAGAATTGACCAAGATGAGGAAAGAATCTCAGAACTTGAGATTTGCTTCTCCAAAATAACTCAGACAAAACTACAAACAAACAGCAAACAGAAAAAAGCAGGGGTTGCTATTCCAATTTCAGACAAAACAGACTTTCGACCAACAATGATCAGAAAAGATAAAGAAGGGCGTTACACAATGGTAAAGTGTTCCACAAGAAGACCAAACTATCCTAATATATTAATATATGCACCCAACACAGGAGCACCCAAGTTCATAAAGCAAGTTCTTAGAGACCAACACAGACACCTAGATAACCACACAATAACAGTGGGAGACTTCAACACGCCACTGACAATATTAGACAGATCATTGAGGCAGAAAACTAACAAAGATATTCGGGACATGAACTCAACATTTGACCCAGGGGCCCAACAGAACTCTCTACCCCAAAACAACAGAACATATATTCTCATCTGCACGTGGCACACACTCTAAAATCAACCACATAATCAGCCATAAAACAATCCTCACCAAATTCAAAAAAATTGAAATCATACCAAACACAGTCTTGGACCACAACACAATAAAAATGGAAATGAAAACTAAGAAAATCACTCAGAATCATGTAATTAAATGGAAATTAAACAACCTGCTCCTGAATAACCTTTGTTTAAATAGGAAATTAAGATACAAATAAAGAAATTCTTTGAATAAAACAACATATCAGAATCTCTAGCACACAGCTAAAGTGTTAAGAGGGAGAAGTTGGCTGGGCCCAGTGGCTCAAGTCTGTAAACCTAGCACTGTGGGAGGCTGAGGTGGGCAGAGCACTTGAGGTCAGGAGTTCGAGACTAGCCTGGCCACATGGTGAAACTCTGTCTCTACTAAAAATACAAAAATTAGCCGGGTGTGGTGGTGTGCGCCTGTAATCCCAGCTACTCTGGAAGCTGACGCAGAAGAATCGCTTGAATTGAATGAACCCGGGAGGCGGAGGTTGCAGTGAGCTGAGATCTTGACACTGCACTCCAGCCCGGGCAACAAAATGAGAGTCAGAAAGGAAAGGGGAAAGGGGAAAAAGGGAAACGGAAAAGTAAAGAAAAGAAAACTAAACTTCAGGTCAATATCCTTGATGAGCATAGATGCAAAAATCCTCAACAAAATACTATCAAACTAAAACCAGCAGCATAGTAAAAAGGTAATCTATAAAAATCAAGCAGGGTTTATCCCTGGGATACAGAGTTGCTTCAACATATACAAATCAGTAAATATGATTCACCACATAAACCAGAACTAAGCACAAAAACCATTTCAATAGATGCAGAAAAGGCTTTCAATAAAATTCAACATCCCTTCATGTCAAAAACTCCCAACAAACTAGTCATTGAAGGAAAGCACCTCAAAATAATAAGAGCCATCTGTGACAAACCTACAGCCAACATCATACTCAACGGGCAAAAGCTGAAAGCATTTCCCTTGAGAACCGTATCATGACAAGGATGCCCACTCTCACCACTCCTATTCAATGTAGTACTGGAAGCCCTGGCTAGAGCACTCAGTCAAGGGAAAGAAATAAAAGGCACCCGAGTAGAGAGAAAGTCAGTCTATCTCTGTTTGCAGACAATATGACTCTATACCTAAAAAACTCCATAAGCTCTGCCTAAAAGCTCCTAAATCTGATATACAACTTCAGCAAAGTTTCAGGATATAAAAATCAGTGTACAAAAATCAGTAGCATTTCTAAACACGAAGACCATCCAAGCCAAAAGCCTAATAAAGAATGCAATACCATTCACAATAGCCACCAAACTTATAAAATACCTAGAAATACAGCTATATACAGATATATATACATATATATATGAGTATATTAAGTATTAACTTACAAGATCACAAGGTCCCACAATAGGCTGTCTGCAAGCTAAGGAGCAAGGAGAGCCAGTTGAAGTCCCAAAACTGAAAAACGGAGTCCGATGTTCAAAGGCAGGAAGCATCCAGCACGGGAGAAAGATGTAGGCTGCGAGGCTAGGCCCATCTCTCTCCTTTTCATGTTTTTCTGCCTGCTTTGTATTTGCTGGCAGCTGATTAGATGGTGCCCACCAGATTCAGGGTGGATCTACCTTTCCCAGTCCACTGACTCAAATGTTAATCTCCTTTGGCAACACCCTCACAGACACACCCAGGATCAATACTTTGTATCCCTCAATCCAATCAAGTTGACCCTCAGTATTAACCATTACACAGATTAAACAGACAACCTACAGAATTAAAGAAAATATTTGCAAACTATACATCCCACAAAGGTCTAATATCCAGAATCTATATGGAACTTAAATTAACAAGCAAAAACAACCCCATTAAAAAGTGGGCAAAGGATATGAACAGACACCTTTCAAAAGAAGACATATATACAGCCGACAAGCATATGAAAAAATGTTCAACATCACTAGTCACAGAAATTCAAATCAAAAGCACAATGAGATATCATCTCACACCAGTCAGAATGGCTATTAAAAGTCAACAAAAATGTTGGCAAGGTTGCAGAGAAGAGAGAACACTTATACACTGATGGGAGGAAGGTAAATTGGTTCAGCCATTGTGGAAAGCAGTGTGGCAATTTCTCAGAGAACTGAAAACAGAATTACCATTCAACCCAAAAACCTCATTGTTGGGTATATACCCAGAGGAATATAAATCATCCTACCATAAAAATACATGCACACGTATATTCATCACAGCACTATTCACAACAGCAAAGACATGGAATCAACGTAAATACCCAACAACAGTAATAGACTGGATAAAGTAAATATGGTACATATACTCCATGGAATACTACACAGCCATAAAAAAGAAAAAAATCATGTCCCTTGCAGCAACATGGATGGAGAGGCAGGCCATTATACTAAGCAATCTAACACAGGAACAGAAAACCAAATACTGCACATTCTCATTCCATGTGTACTCAATGTGGAAGCTAAACATTGACTACACCTGGACACAAAGAAGGGAACAACAGAAGTTGGACGGTGGGAGAAGGGAGAGGACTGAAAAGTTACCCATCATGTACCATGCTTACTATGTAAGTGACAAAATAATCCCTGTAACACACAATTAACATATGTAACAATACTGCATATGTACTCCTGGACCTAAAATAGAAACTAAACACCTAAATCTCAAAATGTTACAGTTCAACAAAACTGCATTCTAAAAAAAAAGTTTTTGTCCTATTGCTGTTACTACATATCTATGTGATCTTAGACATTAATGTATCTGTGTTCTTACCCTCTGTTCTAGTTGCTGTGTACCCTACAACAAATCAAAAAATGGATGATTAAATATGGTAATATACATACGAGAGAATATTATTCAGCCTTAAAAAGGAAATTCTGACATATGCTATAACATATATCAATCTTGGCCTGGCGCGGTGGCTCAAGCCTGTAATCCCAGCACTTTGGGAGGCCGAGACGGGTGGATCACGAGGTCAGGAGATCGAGACCATCCTGGCTAACATGGTGAAACCCCGTCTCTACTAAAAAATACAAAAAAAAAAAAAAACTAGCCGGGCGAGGTGGCGGGTGCCTGTAGTCCCAGCTACTCGGGAGTTGAGGCAGGAGAATGGCGTAAACCCGGGAGGCGGAGCTTGCAGTGAGCTGAGATCCGGCCACTGCACTCTAGCCCGGGCGACAAAGCAAGACTCCGTCTCAAAAAAAAAAAAAAAAAAAACATATATCAATCTTGAAGATATCATGCTAAATGAAATAAGCAAGTCACAAATACACAAACACTGCAAGATCCCACTTACATGAGGAAGCATAGTCAAAATTTTGGAGCTAGAAAGAATAAATTTTGGTTGCTAGGACCTGGGAGAAGGGGAGGGGTATTATTTAATGGATAGTTTCATTTTTGCAAGATTAAAAGAATTATGGCAACGGATAGTGATGATGGTTGCATATTATGAATGTATTTAATATCACTGAACATCTCTTAAAACTGTTTTAAGATGAGATGGGCACAGTGGCTCTCACCGGTAACCCACACTTTGGGAGGCCAAGGTAGGCAGATAGCTTGAGCCCAAGAGTTCAACACCAACCTGGGCAACGTGGTAAACTCTACTAAAAAATACAAATTAGCCAGGCATGGTGGTATATACCTGTAGTCCCAGCTACTCAGGAGGCTGAGGTAGGAGGATCACTTTAGCCCAGGAGGTTGAGGCTGCAGTGAGCTGTGATTGCACCACTGCACTCCAGCCCAGGTGAGAGACTCTGTCTCCAAAAAAAAAAAAAGAGTTAAGATGGTAATTTTTATGTAGTATGTATTGTACCATAAGAAAAAGTATTTTTTTAAAGAACTAACCGGCCGTGCCCGATGGCTCATGCCTATAATCCTAGCACTTTAGGAGGCTGAGGCGGGTGGATCATCTGAGGTCAGGAATTGAAGACCAGCCTGGCCAACATGGGAAACCCTGTCTCTACTAAAAATACAAAAAATTAGCTGTGCATAGTGGTGGGCACCTGTAATCCTAGCTACTCAGAGAATCACTTGAACCTGGGAGGCAGAGGCTGCAGTGAGCCGAGATCCTGCCATTGCACTCCAGCCCACACAACAAGAGTGACACTCCATCAAAAAATAATAACTGGAAGTACTCTGGATGCCCTAAGTCACATGCATCCCAAAAGGTTAGAGATAAACCACAAAAATTCAGAGGACAACCACATTGGTGAAGTTATGAGGGGTTCACTGGTCTGGAGCATGCTAGGACTGCCCCTCACTAATAGATAAATTACTTCACCTTGATCCTCCTACCACTAAAAAGAGATACAGCACTTTATAGGCTTCTGGATTTTAGAAACAAATTGTAGACAGGAAAACTC
Organism: Piliocolobus tephrosceles; assembly: GCF_002776525.5. NCBI lineage: Eukaryota > Metazoa > Chordata > Mammalia > Primates > Cercopithecidae > Piliocolobus > Piliocolobus tephrosceles. The sequence continues at coordinate 69,185,248 of NC_045444.1, read as the reverse complement.
CTTTGACCCATTTCTTATGCGGCTTAGATTTTAGTGGGGCCCAGAGTGAGGGCGTTTGGGAGCAAGTTCACGCTTATAGTACAAATAACTTGACATTTAGGCCATAGGACCTGGCAAATCCCATGATGCCAGAGACATTCCTGGTAGACAAGGATGCTACATAGAGTCTCTGGCAAGCCCTAGTTGCATAAGTCGTAACACAGACCTTCAGGTTTCTGGAGCTAAGTCAGTCTTTCCGCAGCAGATAACTAGTCACTATTTAAAGAGTAGCTCCTCACATCAGAGCACATCAACTATGTGACCAGAGCTATCCATCACAAGCTGGGTATTGTCAGATCCACCAAACCCTAAGAATAGACCTGCATAGTAATAACTCATGGTACCTTCAGGATGGTGCCCAAGCAGTTCCCAGGGCTCCAACTTTCATGAAAAGGTGGCCCATGTAACTCACCTGCAAGACACCAGCACCTTTCCCCCAGCTCATGGCTTCACTGGGGTTCACCACTACTATCAGGTGACAGAGGAGGAAAAAACCCTGGGCTTGATTCACAGATAAATCAGCTTGGTATTTTACTGTAAACCAAAGACTGACTCCTGCCATATTAGCCTGAGTAGAGTTGAAAGGCACAGATAAGGGAAAAGCTCCCTAGTAGCCTGAGCGTCAAGCAATAAAATTGGTCAGCACTTTGCTCATGATGTAACATAAATGCTCACCAGACTTTATGTCATCTTTCTAGGCATTCAGCTTGCTGAAGGTGCATTTTCTAGTCTATTCCTCAGGACACACTCAAGGGAAACACGTTCCCTGAATTCTTGCATGTTGATAGTGTCTGAGGAGCTATTTTTATACTTAATCAGTTTTGGTAGATACAAAATCTTTCACTCACATTTTCTTTCTACAGATATCTTAAAGGGGCTATTCTTTTTCCTCCTGACATAGTGCTCTTTTAACTCTTGCTCTTATAAGTCAGTTGCTGTTTTTGTCTAGTCAAACCCAGTTTGTATATTGCCATTGGTTGTTCCGGTATAATCTCAGGTAGGCAGGGTTTTTTTCAAAGTAGTCATTTGATTTTGTTCTGTATGTTGCATTTTTTCTTTTCTGTCTCTAAAGTGTCATATCCCTACTAATCCTTTTTATCTCTTTTCTTTCTGATTTCTAAAAGTCCTCCATTTTTATTTTTCATTTATCTTAGGGTATTATCTGTTGTTCATCAGCTGTCGTTTAGTCTTAATTTATGGTGATTTTTTCCTCTATTACTAATATTTCCCCAAGTTCTTCAATATTATTTTTGTTTTTTCATATCTTGTATAATTTTCTAAACATCTTAAAACTCAATTTTAAGTATACTCTATAGCTTTTATCCATTTTATGGGCATGCCTTTCTGGTGTGCTTTCAATGTCTACTGGGATGTTATTTTTTTCCTTATACTCTTTAACAACCTTGCATTGACTCTAGTTTCATGTCATTTATTTTTGTTTGAAGTCAGCTTCTCTGAGGTTTTAAAAGGAGGCTTAGTTCAGGGTAACTTTCCTAACATCACAGGTATTCCACTTTTGTTGTTTTTATATAGTGTTCAAAAATAAGACAGCTTGTTTTCTGAAATTTTCCTGGATCTTTTAAACTAAATGACCGATACAAAGATGGGTAGGATATGATACTGGGAGAAATAACAAAACAAAATATAGCAAACAAGTATTTTTGGCCCAAAAGCAAACTTCACACTCCATGAAGGCCTATGCAAATAAATAAAACACTCCCTTCAATAAACAACCCTTTTAATAAAATGTGTATTAATTCAAATACAAATGCAGAACTTGTAAAATGGAATTTAGTAGCCAGTTCTAAATTGAATAATTGAGTTATGCACATAATGAAATAGGATATAAATATAATCCTAAATTGGAAGAAAAAGACTTCAATGTAAAAGTTTTCAGCTGAAAATATACTTTATAAATGCATTTTCATTCATGCCAGTACATTCCTCAGTATTACACTTAGTAATACTTCCCAGTACTTTGGGAGGCCATGGCAGGCAGATCACTTGAGTTCAGGAGTTCCATATCAACCTGGTCAACATGGCGAAATCCCGTCTCTACTAAAAATACAAAAATTAGCCAGGCATGGAGGCGCACACCTGTAGTCCCAACTAATTGGGAAACTGAGGCACAAGAATCACTTGGGCCCAGGAGGTAGAGGCTTCAGTAAGCCAAGACTGCACCACTGCACTCCAGTCTGGGTGATAGAGCAAGACTCTGTCTCAAAAAAAAAGATACTAATTATGACCAGTGGGATACTGACATTGTAATTCCATGTAGAAATATTTTTTGATATATCCTCAAGTATTTAGAGTAAAATGACATCTTATCTTAGATGTGCTTTAAACAATATAAAAGGGGAAGAAAAGAAACAAGTATGGCACAATTTAATGGTAATTAAAGCTGGTATATAGTGGTTCATAACATATTTTCTCTTTCAAAGAATACTTAAAGCTTTTTATAATAAACTGCCCTTTCAAAAAATGTTCAATACATATTGATATCATTTGGATATCTGTCCCCTCCAAATCTCATGTTGAAACATGATCCCCAATGTTGGAAGTGAGGACTAGGGTGAGATGTTTAGATCAGATGCCTCATGAATGGCCTGCTGCCCTCCCTGCAATAATGAGTTCATGTGTGATCTGGTTATTGAAAAGAGTCTAGAACCTCCTTCTTCCTGCTCTCTTCCTCTCTTTCACCATGTGATATGCTCACTGTCCTTCAGTTTCCTCCATGAGTAAAGCATCATGCTTCTTGTACAGCTACAAGCCAAATAAACCCTGAGCCAAATAAACCTCTTTTATTTTTAATAAATTACCCAGCCTCAGGTATTCCTTTATAGCAATGCAAACAGACTAATACACATATCATTGACAATGTTTATTATCAAGAAACTTTAGTAGTAGGTTTTTAAAAAGAATGCTCATTTTAGAATACATCAAGAGGACATTCTGTGACAGGACATATACAAACAAGGATAATTAAAATATTAAATACTATCTAAATTAAAAGACCATAATTCAAATTGCTAATTATAATCTTTGTGTCAGTAAAAATAACTACAGTTCCCCTTCATGAAATTCACCCCCACGTTCTCATGAAGACTAAGAAGTCTCACCACAATTTCAGTTATTTAATTTACAATAATCAATGCTGAGTTTTCTGTGCTGAAGCATGCACTGTTACAGAAAGCACAAAATCCTGTTCACAGGGATTTTTAGTTTTCTTTAAAATGTATCTCAAGCATCTTTTAAAGTGCGAGCTACAAAAAGGCTGTATCCTTAATGAAAAAGGCTTCTTTCTAAAAGAAGTATGAGACAGCTATCCAATATTGCAGGAACGGTTATATAACTAACCGAAGGAACCAGCAGCACTCTGCTAACTCCGTTTTAGTGTAGCAACCTCCTCCTTGGTCTTCTACTACCAGCCAAACATGTACTCCATGGCTTTGGATACAAGACTTTCATCTTTTTTTGGCGTTTGTCTGTCAGAAATAACCTATTAAAAACACAGACACACACAAAACTGTTAGGTTATTGTTACTTCAGTGTCATAGTCAATTCTAGAATTGCTCATTTGAAAGAGAGACACCAAAATGCATGTATAGCACTGAATTGTATATTTTTAAAATTAATATATGGACTTAGAATATCCTTACGCTTTCAAGAATGGCAAAATTTTATTTCTTTGGCAAAGCAAATAATATCTGTTTCTTAAATTAGAAAATTTAATAGCTGGGTGCAGTGGCTCATGTCTGTAATCCCAGCACTTTGGGAGGTCAAGGTGGGCAGATCACTCGAGGTCAGGAGTTTGAGACCACTATGGCCAACATGGCCCCATCTCTACTAAAAATACAAAAAATTAGCTGGGCGTGGTGGCACGTGCCTGTAATCTACTCAGGAGGCCGAGGTAGAAGAATCACCTGAACCCAGGAGGCAGAGGTTGCAGTGAGCTGGGATCTCACCACTGCACTCCAGCCTGGGCAACAGAGTGAGATTCCATCTCAAAACAAAAGAAAGAAAACTGAATAAAACAAAAGCTGCAAAAAATGGGAATTTTAAAATAACAGTAACAGAAACTAAAGAAACAGTTCTAGAATGATCTCCAAATATCAGAGGAAGTCAAAAAACTGAACTACCACTATCTGCCCTACTAAAGCACAAGTGTTTCATGTACTGTGTTTTCAGGACCTGTTTCTGCAGCTGGTTAAGTTCAAACACTTGGCTAATCAGTAGGACACAATAATATACTGAGTGAGGTCATAATACTTCTACCATTCTTCGAAGAACATAATTCAAACTTCTTTAAGCTTTTTTGAAATGAGAAATTTTTTTCTGTCTGAATGGGAGTTGGTCAATGTCTTCATTTCAATAACCAAAGCTACTCCAACCTAAGGTTCTGCACTTCGGATACCATCAATTTAGTCATCAATTTAATAGAGCTTTAATGAGCCCTCATGTCAAAGATGTACATGGGATACATTTTGTATGTATGCAAATATAACTTAGAAAAAGCTAAAACAACTCTCAAAAAATTTTAAGGAATGGCAAATAAATAGTTTTTTAATTCATGATAACTTTCCAGTTGGCCAAGACACTAACTTTAAAAAAGAAAATTTTTCAAGTGTAAAGGTTTCATCAAGGTAATAGCCTCATCAAGAAACATTTAATTGCATACAAATCAATACAATGAAAAAGTTAAGCATGCTATGCACTCAGCCGCTAAAGTACATCTTTTTTTATCTAATCCTTAAAATACCTGATAATCACTAGTAGAGGCTTTGTATGCTGTAGCAAGAGGTCTCATGGTAGAAATCCTAGGAGTACTTCCAGGTTGTGTTGGTGTACCTAGAGTTTTGATTGGTGGTGTAAAGGCTAAAGATGGAGATGATAAAGCACATCTGTCACTGCTTTCCATAACACTCTGGAGGAACAAAGAAACAACTCCTTTGTTTATAAACATAATACATATCATCCAGTATTACAGTCTACTTAGAAAATTTAATTAAAAGATAAAGATAAAATACTTTATTTGCTCTAAGTAAACTTCCAAATAATTTTAAGCTTGAGAAAACATTTGCTCCTTAGGTAGCATTTGAGATTGAATGCTCAGCCAGAAATCTCACTTCAGTGACCTCAAACGATCTCAATACAACTATAGACCACAAAAATAAGAATTTCCTAGAACACTATGAAAAATCAGCAAGGACAAAAAAAATTCTTGGGGAAACCTGGAAAAGAATCAAAATCCAAAGATTTTTAGTGCTCAGTAACCCCAAATATTCTCTGGCCTCTGCAAACATTTGTTACAACACAGTATTATAACTATGTAACTACACTGCTATAACAGATTCTAAGAATAGGAACCACGTCTTGCTTTGTTCATTAATGTGTGTATACTAGCACCAAGCACAATGCCTGGTATGTAGTACAAGTTCACATATACTTAAAGAATGTTCACAATGATTTAACAAGCCACAAAGAACAGTTTAAAATTGCACTCTGTACTATTTAATGAGTATATATAGAATAATTTTAAAATAGTTTGAAATAGAAATATTTTGAAACAAAAACCTTTGGCATTTAAAAGTTAACTATCAGTTAACATTCATATGAACTAATTCATTCTGAAATAGTAACATTCCATTTAAGTACTTTAAAGAATGTGGTTTCGCTTTGCATAAGAAAGAGAAGGAATTAGTAGTCAAGACACCTAAAATCTAGGCCTCATCTTTAACAACTCTGGACAAGTTACTTAAGTCCTCTCGGTTTCTTTCCTTTATCTGAAAAATGAAGAGGTGAGGACAGATTATCTCTAAATTCTAAAGTCTATGATAAAATACCTTCGCTTACCACAAAGAGTACTATAAGTATCATCACATGTTACAAACTAAGAAAAAGAGACACAGTGAAACCAAGTGACACAACCACCAATTTCAATCTTTGGTCTTGTGTTCTTCATACAGATTAAGCTACTTTCCTTACATCACCGATAACTTACTTTGTCAATACATGGTTTTACACCAATCATGATGGATTCTCCAAAAATCCTCCCATCTTTGCTTAAGGCTTTCCGAGCCTGCAGTTTAGATTGGTAACGAATATGCATCCAATTTCCTGTATTAGACATCTGCAAAGAATGAAATTGTCTCTTAAAATAGAAAATATATAAAATCTACATCTAATGAATTCTACTACAAAATAGAAACATGAAGATAAATTTACTTCCATTTCGTATTTGATGCCTTGTAAAAAGCTGTGAAGTTCAACAAAAATCATATTTAAAACAGCTTCAACAATCTCTCATTCTCTACAATCAATATGTACATATTCTCTGAAAGTAAAATACTTCTCAAAATGTTTATTGTAAAGAGATCATAGCAACACTTGCCATAAAATTATTTAAAACTACTCAATTTGATTTTGTATAGGAATTAATTAAGTCAATCTCTAGTAACAAAAAAAGATTTGTTACTTATAACTTGTAGCACAAGGTAAGATAATTTTTTAAATTTTAGAACTATAAAGCTCTAAAAACTCTAAAAGCTCAGGAACCTCCTACTTCCTTTATCCCCAATAAAAGAAGTTCAAATTGGAAAACAGTAATATAATACTTGGTATAATCTATCTTTTTTAAGACTGTAAACTATTTAAGGAAGGGGGTGAGAAGAGGTGGATTTTCAAACTCACTTTATCTCTTTTTATCAAAAACTATCCAACTTCCAGACTTCAAAGGATATACAATATCAAAACTTTAAAAAAAAATTAAGTTTAAAAAAAAAACCTCTGAGGCAGGAGAATGGTGTAAACCCGGGAGGCGGAGCTTGCAGTGAGCCCAGATCGCGCCACTGCACTCCAGCCTGGGTGACAGAGCGAGACTCCATCTCAAAAGAAAACAAAAAAACAAACAAACAAACAAACAAAACAAAACCCACAAAATTCAGAAGCAAAGTTTCTCTCAATTCACAACTTACCCCTCTTTAGTCAAAACTCTGAACTGAAAAAAAATTAAGCCTTACCACATGTTTTAAGATATTCCCATACTGTGCAAATTGTAATAATATGTAGGACGCAGATGCTTGAGGAAACCTGAAAAAAAAGGTTGTCCAAAGAAAACAGTCAGCTTCTACTATCAATGTGAATGCAAATTACTACAAGATAATGTTTCAAGATAGATTCCCCCCAACTGTCTAGAACTTTAACAGGAGAGCGCTGATCATCCTGTTTTCCTCGATATGGGCTAATTCTGTCAACGACCAGTCACTCAAAGGCAAATACCTTAAAGTTAGTCTTATTCTGCCATTCTTCTCCACCCTCAAATTCTACCTCTGAAATCTCTAAAAATGCTACTCTCATTGCCATTATCCAGGTCTTAGAAAAAAACTATAAAGCTGCAGTTCTATATATAATTTATTTCAATATATGTACGTCAATATGTAATACATTTAGGTATACTATGGTTATGAAAAGATAAAGAATTTTAAATTATAAGCAAATCATTATACATTGAGCATCACTTAAAAATTCTGAAATTAAGTCTTATAACAAAGACAAAATTCAACATCAATACCTATGGCATAGAATCACTTAAAAGGATGATTAGCCATATCTCTGCATGAGAAAATTCTAATTTTTACTTTCTTCTTTATAAAGTTCTGAATGGTTTGAATATTTTACAATGACACATTATTATTTTATAGTCCTAACAATAAAGCTATTTTCAATTTGAGAACAATAACCACTACCAACAGAATAGAAATGGCTATCTGGAGGCTCTCTAACCTCGAACTTCAGTTATCTGAAGACTGAACTAGAACCCTCAAGACAAAAAAAAAATCTGAGTCTCAAAAATAAATCAGAAACCAAACACATTAAAAATCTATGTGAGGCTGGGCGCGATGGCTCACACCTGTAATACCAGCACTTTGGGAGGCCGAGGCAGGTGGATCACTTGAGGTTAGGAGTTCGAGACCAGCCTGGCCAACCTGATGAAACCCCGCCTCTACTAAAAATTAGCTGGGCATGGTGGCGGCACCTGTAGTCCCAGCTACTCCGGAGGCTGAGGCAGAAGAATCGCTTGAACCTGGGAGGGAAAGGTTGCAGTGAGCTGAGATCATGCCACTGCACTCCAGCCAGAGTGACAAAGTAAGACCTTTTCTCAAAATAAATAAATAAATTAATTAATTAAATCTGTATGAGTAAAATATTCCCTGCAATCAGAACTGAAAATTCATTTGTATAAAATCTGGACATGAAATTTCTAACCACAAAGAAAAACAACAAAAAGGTTGGGTGCCTACAGGGCAGAGATAAAACAAAAATGAAAAGAAGAAAGAACGGCTGCAAGTGAGGGAAGTACTTAAGAAATAAAACATAATTCTAAAACTCTTGGATCACTTTGAGTAGAAACTTACATTCTAATACTCTAGAGTAGAATCACCCAAAACAATGAATGATATTTCATAACCCTAAGTCAGTAGGAAAAAGTTAAACTACCAAAGAAAGAACATATATAGTGCATCTTTTAGAGGTACTTCCCCATAAATGATCAAAATAAAATACTTTATCCCTTAAAGGAGAATGCTTCAGTTCTTGAAATTAAAGTCACAGAGGGTTGTTAAAACCTGAAAGTAAAAAAATAAATAGCTGGGAAAGTTAATGTCTGAAATTCGAAACCATACTAGGAGTGCTTCAAATAATTTATCTAATTACTGGAAATCTTAAAAGTTAAACCACTACTATTGAGCCTGAAAAACAGATTTAAGAGTGCATATCTATTTTCAAAAACATGCAGCCAAGCTGGCTCATTACTGTTATCCCAACTACTCATGAGGCTGAGGCAGAAGGATTGCTTGAGGCCAGGAATTGGAGACTGCAGTGAGCTATGATCAAGCCACTGCACTCCAGCCTAGATGACAGAGAGATTGTCTCAAAAACAAAAACAAAGCAAAAAGCCATTTTATGAGAGAATATAAAAACGTAAAAGAAGAAGAAGAAGAAAAAAAAAACACACCAGCCCAATTGCTATGGATATAGGACTGAGTATGGGCTTTCTAGAGAACAACAGAATGCAATGACCCTGCTTTTTACCTAAATAGAAATCAGTAACACAGAAAATCTCTCTGGAAACATACACAAAAAACAGGCGGCAATCACTGCCTTAAAGAGGAGGAAAACTAGCTGAGGAGAAAAGCAAAAGGGAACACTTCATTGTACATTTTTACATATCTTTTGAACTTTTTAATTTAAAATAAATTGAATACACTAAACATTTATTGTGTACCTTTCTTCCTTCAAGGAGCTCATGTGTTACTTTTATGTTTTTTAATCCCCCCAAAAAATATAATAAATAGATACATTCCAGTATCAGCATGTGATACAGTTTGGCTGTGTCTCCACCCAAATCTCAACTTGAATTGCATCTCCCAGAATACCCATGTGTTGTGGGAGGGACCCAGCGGAGGTAACTGAATTAGGAGGGCTAGTCTTTCCCATACTGTTCTCATCATAGTGAGTAAGTCTCACAAGATCTGATAGGTTTAACAGGGGCTTCTGCTTTTGCTTCTTCATTTTCTCTTGACATCACCATGTAAGTTGCCTCTCACCATGATTGAGTCCTCCCCAGCCATGTGGAACCCTAAGTCCAATGAAACCTCTTTTTCTTCCCTGTCTCAAATGTGTCTTTATTAGCAGCATAAAAATGGACTAACACAGTAATTGCTACCAGTAGAGTGGGGCATTGCTGAAAAGATACCCAAAAATGTGAAGCGACGTTGGAACTGGGTAATAGGCAGAGGTCGGAACAGTTTGGAGAGCTCAGAAGAAGACAGGAAAATGTGGGAAGTTTGGAACCTCCTAGAGACTTGTTGAATGGCTTTTACAAAAATGCTGATAGTGATATGAACAATAAGGTCCAGGCTGAGGTGGTCTCAGATGGAGATGAAGAACTTGTTGGGGACTGGAGCAAAGGTGACTCTTGTTATGTTTTAGCAAAGAGACTGGTGGCATTTTGCCCCTGCCCTAGAGATTTGTGGAACTTTGAACTTGTGAGAGATGATTTAAGGTATCTGGCGGAAGAAATTTCTAAGCAGCAAAGCATTCAAAAGGTGACTTGGGTGCTATTAAAAGCGTTCCATTTTAAAGGGGAAATAGCATAAAAGTTCAGAAAATTTGCAGCCCGACAAGGCAGGAGAAAAGGAAAACTCATTTTCTGAGGAGAAATTCAAGCCAGCTGCAGAAATCTGCATAAGTAGAAAGGAGCCTAATGTTAATGCCCATGAACATGGGGAAAATGTCTCTAGGGCATGTCAGAGCCCTTCAAGACAGCCAATCCCATCACAGGCCTGGAGGCCCAGGAGGAAAAAGTGGTTTCGTGGTCCGGGCCCAGGATCCCTGTGCTGTGTGCAGCCTAGGGACTTGGTGCCCTGTGTCCCAGCCTCTCCAGCCATGGCTGAAAAGGGCCAATGTAGAGCCTGGGCTGTGGCTTCAGAGGATGGAAGCCAAACCTTGGCAGCTTCCACATGGTGTTGAGTCTGTGGGTGCACAGAATCAAGAATTGAGGTTTGGGAACCTTCGCCTAGATTTCAGAAGATGTATGGAAATACCTGGATGCCCAGGCAAAACTGTGCTGCAGGGGTGGGGCCCTCATGGAGAACCTCTGCTAGCGCAGTGTGGAAGGGAATTGTGGGGTCAAAGCTCCCACACAAGGTCCCTACTGGGGCACTGCCTAGTGGGGCTGTAAGAAAAGGGCCACCATCCTCCAGACCCCAGAATGGTAGATCCACTGACAGCTTGCACTGTGTGCCTGGAAAACCCACACACTCAGTGCCAGCATGGGAAAGCAGCCAGGAGGGAGCCTGTACCCTGCAAAGTCATAGGGGCGGAGCTGCCCAAGACCATGGAAACCCGCCTCTTGCATCAGCGTGACCTGGATGTGAGACCAGGAAGTCAAAGGAGATCATTTTGGAGCTTTAAAATTTGACTGCCCCACTGGATTTTGAACTTGCATGGGTCTTACAACCCCTTTGTTTTGGCCAATTTCTCCCATTTGGAATGGCTGTATTTACCCAATTCCTATACTCCCATTGTATCCAGGAAGTAACCAGCTTGCTTTTGATTTTACAGGCTCATAGGTGGAAGGGACTTGCCTTAGCTCAGATGAGACTTGGGACTGGACTTTTGGGTTAATGCTGAAATGAGTTGAAGACTTTGGGGGATGTATCGGGAAGCCATGATTGGTTTTGAAATGTGAGGACATGAGATTTAGAGGGGCCAGGGATGAAATGAAATGGTTTGGCTGTGTTTCCACCCAAATCTCAACTCAAATTATATCTCCCAGAATTCCCATGTATTGTGGGAGGAATCCAGGGAGAGGTAATTGATTCATGGGGGCCAATCTTTCCTGTGCTATTCTCATGATAGTGAATAATTCTCACGAGATCTGATGGGTTTAGCAGGTGCTTCTGCTTTTGCTTCTTCCTCATTTTCTCTTGACACTGCCATGTAAGAAGTGTCTTTCACCTCCCACCATGATTCTGAGGACTCTCTAGCCATGGAACCGTAAGTCTAATTAAACCTCTTTTTCTTTCCAGTCTCGGGTATGTCTTCACCAGCATGAAAATGGACTAATACAGTATGGCAAATCATACTTTCAGAAACAAACCTTATATTGTACAGTATAAACATTAGCTTGAATATCAAAAGACCTAAGTTTTTGCTGGAGCTTTGCTAATAATAACTAGATGTGAACTGCTGAATAAATCACTTAAGCTGCCTACACCTCACTTTCCTCACCTGTAAAATAAAACATTATACAATATGATCTCTAAGGTGTTTTACTGTGATATACATACACACACACACACACACTCACACACACACACACACACAATGGAATACTACTCCTCCATAAAAAGGAATTAATTAATGGCATTTGCAGCAACCTGGATGGAACTGGAGACTATTATTCTAAGTGAAATAACTCACTTATTCTAAGTGAAGTAACTCGGGAATGGAAAAAGCAAACATTGTATGTTCTCACTCATAAGTGGGAGCTAGGCTATAAGGATGCAAAGGCATAAGAATGATGCAATGGACTTTGGGGACTCGGGGAAACGGTGGGAAGAGGCTGAGGGATAAAAGACTATAAATTGGAGTCAGTGTATACTGCTCAGGAGATGGGTGCACCAAAGTCTCACAAATCATGTAAAGGACTTACTCATGTAACCAAATACCACTTGTTCCCCAAAAACCTATGGAAATAAATTTTTTTTTTTAAAAAAAAGGTATTTTAGTATTTTTTTGGACCTAAAAATCTATTCAAAAATGTAACGAGGAGTGTCATACTCTGTTTCTATTAATATTCAATACTTTGTGACTAGAAAGTATCAACCCTGTGACATTGTGTGTGTGTGTGTGTGTGTAAATAAATGTTCATTCTGTTAGTTCAAAACTGGTGAATTCCACTAAATGTAGAGAACTGGTTACTAGAAAAAGGGGAAGGAGTCCCTAAGTCTAAAGGGACAACTGTGTTCCATCTAGCAAATATGCTTAAGAGAAAGTAAGTTGGGAAGAAATAAACAAATGATTAAAAAAACTACAAATAAATACCAAACTCTAGTTAATGACATGCATGCTCAAGTGTCAGGGTAATATGTATTGTTGTCTACAACTTATTATGAAATGTACCAACAAAAAGAATGAATTGATAGATGGATATATGATAGATAAAGCAAATGTAGCAAATTGTTAACCATAGAATCTAGGTAGTAGTAATATGGGTGTTTGCTATGCGCCTCTTTCCATTTTTCTGTATATTTGATTATATTCATTATAAAATGTTAGGGTGGGGTTTTTAAAAGGCAAATGATCTAAAAACCTTACCCAAACACAGTCACCCAAGAGTCATCGAGGTGATCTTCTGAAGTCAAAGAATCTCCTTGAGTATAAAAAGGATCCAACTGGGCAGGAGATAATGTCGTCTTTCGTGGCTGACCGATACTTGCTGGACTAAACATACTTTGCCCTGTATTAAGATATTTAGCATGTTAGTTACCAGTATAAACAGCTTGATTGATTCTAAATCAAAAATCTTAGTTTTAAATGATAAAGTCTAATAAAGTTGGCAATTACATAAATAGTTCAAAACATACAACTGTGGTCAAATAGCAATTTCATGCTACCACACAATTAAAGGAAGTAATAATTGGACACAGTTTATAAATTTGCAAATGTTTTATGTATGATAAATTATCTAAATGCTTTATTAAGCATATCTGGTTAAGCCGACACCAGAAGGATATCCCAGGCAACCTCAAAGATTTCCGCTGGTTTCATCTTCCAAACCTACCACTTTCATCACAGCACCTCTGCCTTAAGAACATGTAAAAATGTATTACCCACAGAACAAAATCCAAATGCCTCAGCCTTGGCTATACAGTTGCAATCTTACTTTTCCGGTATGCACTAAACAATATCTACCCTACCCCTTAAAATGTGAATGCAATTTCCTTTTATTCGGGTCATTTCTATCTAAAATGTCTTATCCTTTTATTTCTTATTCTTCAGTAACACCCACCAATTAATGAGTACTTCTATGTATCCAACATGCCATGCTAAATAAACACTTTACAAATTCATTTTATCTCAGAAGCACTGTCCAATTAAGGTTATACATTTGTGAGAAACAGAGATTATTTCCCTTTCATCTTCACAGTAGCAATAATGATTCATTCAAAAAATATTTTTTCAGCACTTAAATATACACCAAGCATCAACCTAGGTATTGAAGGTATAGCAGTAAACACATTAGACAAATAAAAACAAAAAATCCATCCCTACTGGAGCCTACATTCTAGAGAAAGAGAGACAAATAAGTAAATACTTAGTGTGCTACAAAACTAAAAATGCTATAGGGAAAAATAAATAAATAAAGCAGAGAAGGGAGACAGGGCCAATTTGTGTGGATGGGTTAAATGAAAAAGGATTTCACTCAGGTGCATTAAAGCAAAAACCTGAAGAACAAGGGAAGCAAAACAATATTTGAAGAAGTGAACATTCTGTGGAGAAAATAATAAAACAAAGGCCCTGAGGAAAGACATGACTGGTTTTAGATGAACGCAAGAAGGCCACTATTTGCAAAGTGAGTGGGGGGGATGTGAGATGAGAACAAGGATATGAAAGCAGAGAGGCAGCAATATGCCAGATCATGAAGAAAAACCTTATAAAGCCACTGTAAAAGCCAAAGCTCTAACTGAGGTAGGAAACCAACAGAAAATTCTGAGCAAGAGTGACATAACGGGACTAAAACTTTGATAGTAAAAGGTAGCATTTTAAAGGCCAGGCCAGTAGCTCACGCCTGTCATCCCAACACTTTGGGAGGCCAAGGCGAGCAGATCATGACGTCAGGAGTTTGTGACTGGCTTGGTTAACATGGTAAAACCCCATCTCTACTAAAAAATACAAAAATTAGCCAGGGGTGGTGGCACATGCCTGTAATCCCAGCTCCTCAAGAGGCTGAGGCAGGAGAATCACTTGAACCCAGGAGGCGGAGGTTGCAGTGAGCTGAGATAGCATCACTGCGTTCCAGCCTGGGTGACAGAGAGATTCTGTCTCAAAAAAAAAAAAAAAAGGGTAGTATTTTATTAAGTGATTATTATACTTTACGAGTGTAATTACATTTAATCCTAACAATCCTATAAAATGCGTCCAATTAGTCCATTTAACAAATTAGGAAAATGACAACATTAAATCACATCCAGTAGGGAAGTTGGAATTCCAATCTAGGCAATAGGAATCCAAAGCATGAGCTCTGAGGCGGTAATCTAGTTAACATGTTTATTTCTTATGGCGGTACTACAAGCGTGGTCTGCAGACCCTTGGCTCCCCCAAGACCCTCTCATGATATCAGCCAATTCAAAATTATTTTCACAAAAACATGAAGTTTCATTTGCCTTTTTCTCAGTCTCTTATGAGTGTACAATGGAGTTTTCCAGAGGCAACTTCATGTGATGATGTGATTCAACGGACTCAGGTTGAACAGAGAAGCAGATGCATGAGAATTCAGAGGTATTTTATTAAGCCAGACACTAAAAAGATTTTTAAAACAAAACAATGTCACTCTTTCCACAAAATTTTTTTATCTTTAGAAAATAGTTACTGTTCACTTCAAAAAGGGTTGTTTATATGAAATAGCTTTATTATTTTTAAATCAGTTAATACTTAAGTTTTAAAATTTTGTTTTAATTTTGAATGCAGTAAATATTGATAGCTATAATCTATATAAACAAAAGCTCTTTAACTGTTAAGAGTATAAACAAGGTAAAAACTATAAAACTAAGATGTTTGAGAACCACTGTTCTACAGGTCAATGCGCATGAGTCACGCTCCATTTTTACTGATTTTCTGGAGGCTACTTAATACATTCTAACTATTGTATATATCTCCTCGCTTGTCATTTATCCTTAATTCCCAAATGAGCTGAAAACCATCCTAACTCATTCCAAAGTGTTTCCAGTCACCTGGATTTCTCAAAGTATGTTCTCAAGAAACCAAAAAGACTATCTATAGAAGGTGGGGGAAAAAGCTACTATGATAAAAAGCTTGGCTTTGCACCATGGCTCACAGCTGTAATCCCAGCGCTTTGGGAGGCCAATGAAGGAGGATTGCTTGAGCTTAGGAGCTCAAGACCAGCTTGGGCAACATGGCGAAATCCTATCTCTACCAAAAATACAAAAAATTAGCTGGGCGTAGTGGTGTGCGCTTGTGGCCCCAGCTATTTGAGAGGCTGAGATGGAAGGATCACTTGAGCCTGGGAGGTGGAGGTTGCAGTGAGCCAAAATTGCGCCACTGCACTCCAACCTAAATGACAGAGTAAGACCCCATCTCAAAAATATATATATATATGTATTTGACAAAAATAACTTACTAAAGAAGTGGGCAAAGAACATGAATAGACATTTTTCAAAAGACATACAAATGGCTAAGAGTATATGAAAAAATGCTCAACATCACTAATCATCAGAGAAATGCAATTCAAAACTACATTATTATCTTATCCTAGTCAGAATGGCTATTGTCAAACAAAAAAACCAAACAGATGCTGGCAAGGATGCAGAGAAAAAAGAACTCATACACTGATGGTGAGAACGTAAACTAGTACAACCTCTATAGAAAGTCGTATGGAGATTTCTCAAAGAACTAAAAATAGAACTACCATTCAATCCAACAATCTCTCTTACTGGGTATCTAACCAAAGGAAAAGAAATAATATACCAAAAAGATAGCTGGACTCGTAAGTTTATCACAGCACTATTCACAATAGCAAAGATATGGAATCAACTAAGGGTCCACCAATGGGTGAGTGAATAAACAAAATGTGGTATACATACACAATGGAATATTATTCAGCCATTAAAAAGAAAGGAATCAATTTTGCAGCAACATGGATGGAACTGGAAGTCAGTATCTTAAGTGAAACAATCCAGGCACAGAAAGACAAACATCACACATGCTCACTCATAAGCAAGTGCTTTAACAAGTATTCACAAAGGCCGGGCGCAGTGGCTCAAGCCTGTAATCCCAGCACTTTGGGAGGCCGAGATGGGCGGATCACGAGGTCAGGAGATCGAGACCATCCTGGCTAACATGGTGAAACCCCGTCTGTACTAAAAATATACAAAAAAACTAGCCGGGCATGGTGTCAGGCGCCTGTAGTCGCAGCTACTCGGGAGGCTGAGGCAGGAGAATGGCGTGAACCCAGGAGGCGGAGCTTGCAGTGAGTGGAGATCCCGCCACTGCACTCCAGCCTGGGCAACAGAGCGAGACTCCGTCTCAAAAAAAAAAAAAAAAAGTATTCACAAAAATCAGTAGCATTTATATATGGCAATAAGATTCAAGCTGAGAACCAAATCAAAAATGTAATCCCATTTACAATAGCCACATACAAAAAAAAAAAAAATTAAAATACCTAGGAATACATCTAACTCAGGAGGTGAAAAATCTCTACAAGGAGAACTCCAAAGCACTGACGAAAGAAATCACAGATGACACAAATGGAACAACATTCCATGCTCATAGATTAGAAGAATCAATATCATTAAAATGAACATATTGCCCAAAGGAATTCAACACATTTTCAATCAAATAACCAACATCATTTTTCACAGAATTATAAAAAACTACTCTAAAATTCACAGGGAAGCAAGAAGAGCCCAAATAGCCAAAGCAATCCTAAGCAAAAAGAACAAAGCCAGCAGCATCATATTACCTGACTTCAAACTATGGGGCTACAGTAACCAAAACAGTATGGTACTGGTACAAAAATAGGCACACAGACCAATGAAACAGAATGGAGAATCCAGAAACAAAGTCACACACCTACAAACAATGGATTTTCAACAAAGTTGGCAAAAATAAAGAATGGTAAAGGATGCCTTATTCAATAGATGGTGCAAGGAAAACTAGCTAGCCATATGCAGCCTGCCTCTCACCATATAAAAAAATTAACTCAAGATGAATTAAAGACTTAAATGTAAGACCTCAAAATAAGTTCTAAACGAAAACCTTGAAAACCCTCTTCTGGACATTGGCCTAGGCAAAGACTTTATAACTAATATCACAAAAGCAAATACAACAAAAACAAAGATTAACAAGTTGGACCTCATTAAACTAATGACTTTCTGCACACAAAAGAAACTATCAAAAGAATAAACTGACAACCTACAGAATAGGAGAAAATATGTTCAAAGTATGCATCCAACAAAGGAATCTGTAAGGAACTTAAATTAACAAGAAAAAAAAAACACATTAAAAAGTGGGCAAAGGACATGAACAGGCATTTCTCAAAAGAAGACATGCAGGTGACCGAGAAACATGAAAAAATGTTCAATGTCACTAATCAGAGAGACTGCAATTCAAAACCACTATGTGATACCATCTCACACCAATCAAAATGGTTACTATTAAAAAGTCAAAAAAAAATAGGCCAAGCGCAGTGGCTCACACCTGTAATCCTAGCACTTTGGGAAGCCAAGGC
>NC_045444.1:69127407-69166775 GCF_002776525.5 Piliocolobus tephrosceles | reverse complement strand
CAGGAGGTGAAAAATCTCTACAAGGAGAACTCCAAAGCACTGACGAAAGAAATCACAGATGACACAAATGGAACAACATTCCATGCTCATAGATTAGAAGAATCAATATCATTAAAATGAACATATTGCCCAAAGGAATTCAACACATTTTCAATCAAATAACCAACATCATTTTTCACAGAATTATAAAAAACTACTCTAAAATTCACAGGGAAGCAAGAAGAGCCCAAATAGCCAAAGCAATCCTAAGCAAAAAGAACAAAGCCAGTAGCATCATATTACCTGACTTCAAACTATGGGGCTACAGTAACCAAAACAGTATGGTACTGGTACAAAAATAGGCACACAGACCAATGAAACAGAATGGAGAATCCAGAAACAAAGTCACACACCTACAAACAATGGATTTTCAACAAAGTTGGCAAAAATAAAGAATGGTAAAGGATGCCTTATTCAATAGATGGTGCAAGGAAAACTAGCTAGCCATATGCAGCCTGCCTCTCACCATATAAAAAAATTAACTCAAGATGAATTAAAGACTTAAATGTAAGACCTCAAAATAAGTTCTAAACGAAAACCTTGAAAACACTCTTCTGGACATTGGCCTAGGCAAAGACTTTATAACTAATATCACAAAAGCAAATACAACAAAAACAAAGATTAACAAGTTGGACCTCATTAAACTAATGACTTTCTGCACACAAAAGAAACTATCAAAAGAATAAACTGACAACCTACAGAATAGGAGAAAATATGTTCAAAGTATGCATCCAACAAAGGAATCTGTAAGGAACTTAAATTAACAAGAAAAAAAAAACACATTAAAAAGTGGGCAAAGGACATGAACAGGCATTTCTCAAAAGAAGACATGCAGGTGACCGAGAAACATGAAAAAATGTTCAATGTCACTAATCAGAGAGACTGCAATTCAAAACCACTATGTGATACCATCTCACACCAATCAAAATGGTTACTATTAAAAAGTCAAAAAAAAATAGGCCAAGCGCAGTGGCTCACACCTGTAATCCTAGCACTTTGGGAGGCCAAGGCATTTGGATCTCCTGAGGTCAAGAGTTCAAGACAAGCCTGGCCAACATGGCGAAACCCCATCTCTACTAAAAACACAAAAACTAGCTGTGCATGGTGGCGGGTGCCTGTAGTCCCAGCTACTTGGGAAACTGAGACAAGAAAATCACTCGAACCCAGGGAGCAGAGGTTGCAGTGAGCCGAGATCGTGCCACTTCACTCCAGCCTGGGTGACAGTGAGAGTCCATCTCAAAAAAAAAATCAAAAAATAAGAATGTAAGAACATTGGTGAGGCTGCAGAGGGAACCCTTACATGCTGTTGGTGGGAGTGTAAATTAGTGCAGCCCCAGCAGAAAGCACTTTGGAGATCTGTAGAACTCAAAATAGCACTACTATTTGAACGTATTGTTGTCTAGTAAGGTATAGAATAGCGTTCTGGATAAAATACATTATTTAATAAGCTTAATAGATGTGAGGTGATCTGAAACATATTTTTCCTAAAGGAAAGTTTACATTAATAGGTTAAATTAGATTAGTTCTAGTTTCTAACTTTGAATTCAAAGGAGTCTAGGAACTCAAATTGTTTAGCAACCCTAAAGAGATAACATTTTTGAAATACTTTTTTTTTTTGAGACAGAGTCTTGCTCTGTTGCCCAGGCTGGAGTGCAGTGGTACAATCACAGCCCACTGCAACCTCCGCCTCCTGGGTTCAAGGGTTTCTCCTGTCTCTGCTTCTGGAGTAGCTGGGATTACAGGTGTGCACCACCACAGCCAGTTAATTTTTGTGTTTTAGTAGAGATGAGGTTTCACCAGGTTGGCCAGGCTGGTCTCAAACTCCTCACGTCAGGTGATCTGCCCGCCTTGGTCTCCCAAAGTGCTGGAATTACAAGCGTGAGCTACCACGCCCAGCAGACTTTTGAAATTCTTAAGTGATTATATTTTTTTCTCTTCAGTTAGAATGATATTATTGCATTGTAGTTTTTACTTGACAACTCTTTTGATCCTGTCCAGGCTGTAGTTTTATTTTGATATCATTTGGAGGCAAGACATGGACATCATTCCTAGAAGTCTTTTAGACTTGACTTTATAAATTAACATTTGTGCTGTAATTGAAGTTATGTATTACTAACAACAGTTAACTTTTTTAAGTTCTTGTCTATTGTCTCATTTTATTTTAGGAGTAACACCTAAGTCTTGTGTTACAGGTTCATTATAAACATAATAACTAAGTAATATTTGTTAAACCTTTTTAAAATTTTCTTTCAGGTAATCTTCAACTATACGGGATAATTTTTTTTTATTTGTACAAATGTACAGGGTAGATGTGCAGGAATACTAAAGTACATCATCCTATAACACATTTAACAATTTATTTCCCTCATCACCACAGAGGCATTTAATAGGTATAGGCTGAGTATCCAAAATCTGTAAATACAAAATCCAAAACGTTCCAAAACCTGTAACTTTTGGAGCACCAGCATAACACTCAAAAGAAATTCCAGATTTTCAACGCTCAACTGATAAGTATAATGCAAATATTCCAAAATCTGAAACTCTTCTGGTCCGAAGCAGTTCTGATAAGGGATACTCAACCTGTTCAATATATTTCTAGAATAAGGCTAATTTAAAATGAAACATCCTACTTTGACAAGAGATATAATATTTTTAAGAATCTGCTTATCAACTAAGTTACCAACTATTGCTTTAGTAAGTAAGCAAAAGCATATATTTATACAAAAGATACTATTAACTAATTTTAGTTACTACAAAGATTCCATTAACAAACCAAAGACAGTAAAAGGCATTTAATCTGAAGCCAATCCAAATTTTCTATGGTCTACATGTATTACCATTAAGATAAAATTTAGTTATGCTACATCATGTAATAACCATCAAGCAAGAAATTAAATGAAGGTTCAAATTATGACAACCATTACAACCTTTAAAAATAAAACAAATCAAAAATAAGTCTCAAACGAATAAGCAATCTAATTTTTGCCCTGTCAACTACTCTGAAAAACATAATTACTTATACATAATCTAAAACTATTTACATAACTTTAGCATAATTGCCCCCCACCTAGTTAATGTTTAATTGCTCCACTGATTTTACTTCCTTTCAATCAGACTTCTGGTGCCCACATGCCATGCTTTATAAGATGAAAATAAAGTGTGCCTATCAAACCACATCAAATTGGAGTGTAATGTGTCTCCCTGAGTAAATCACTATTCAAACATTCTTCCTAAAACTGGATTAAAGCAGAGGGCAAAAGACCTTATTACCCTTTATGACAATGTCTTCAATTAAAGAAAGATTCAATTATTTCAAAATAGACCACTAACCTAAATGAAAACAAAAGAGATAAAAAGACTATCTCTTTTGAGACTAAATTTTAAACAGATATAAGCCAAATGAAACTTGGAAAAAAACAGGTTTCTGACAGTGTTAACTTCTTATCATGAAACAAAGTAGCACAAAACGTACTAAGGGATTCGGTCTCTGCTCAATGAGAGGAGGAAGACTAGAGATTGAACTCAACCATTTGATTGGTAATTCAATCCTGCCCACGTAATGAAACTCCAATAAAAACTGTGGACATAGATGCTTCAGTGAGCTTCCCTGGTTGGTAGTACTCCATGTATATTGCTATACATTGACAATGGGAGGATAACACATCTCCCTTCACATTTGGAACCCTTTCCAACTTCGCCCTATGTCTCTTCCTTTGGCTGGCTCTACTTTGTTTCTTTTTGCTGTAATAAAACTGTAACCATGAGTATGCACTTTCAGTGGGGTTGTGAGTTCTTTCTAGTAAACTACCAAACATTACAAGCAGCCTTGGGAATCTCTTACTTTATAGACAGTTGGTCTAAAGTGATCGTACCAAACTTAACAGCTAGTATCTGAAGTAAGGATAATCTTATAAGGACTATTTAATCAGACTTCACAATATGGCACACACATTGTACCCAAAAAGCATATTGAACAGTGGGTACAATGTCCAATCAAGCATAGTGAACTGAACCCTGTATTCACTTGTAATCCCTTGCAAACACCTAATTACAGACACTCTAAAAAAGTATCAGGTTTTGGGGACAATGATACTGTGGAAAACTCCTGGCTGAACTTAAGGAAAACTAGTGTAAAGTACATAATAAGGGCTTAGAGGCCAGGCCTCTCCTTATCCCAGGCAGCCAGATAACTGTCACTTTCCCAATCCACCCTCAAAAGACCAAAGAGTTTGTCTCTGGAGAAAAGGAACCTAAACAGCTCAAAACTCAATGAGTCTGACAGCAGAAGACAACTGTAAGGAGATTAAGTGAAAATCTGCACACTGAAAAGGAAACTTGCCCTTGCCTACATTCAGAACACCAGTTTAGGCAATAAGGCTATTAAAAGATTCTTCTTTGGGAACACTTAAAGGTGAAGCCCAGTAAGATATACAACAGCTTCTCTCCATCAATTCTACCCTGCTGCCAATACTGAATCCTATACACACAGTTATTCCAAGTAGCTTTTTAGTGCCTCATTTGATAAATATTTGCTCACCAGCAATGTTAGAGGGGTAAAAATATATATATATCAATAACTAGAAGAGACGAGACAGTAAGAGCAGGAATAAGCAAGACTGCTATTAACCTCACTGCTAGGACATTTTACCTATGAAAGAACAGAATGCTGTATTTCTAAGTATATTCAAAGAATAACAACAAAAATATTCCTGGAATTAAAATGACAGAGAAAATAAAAAACTGATTGAGATAGTGGGGCACGGTGGCTCACACCTGTAGTCCCAGGACTTTGGGAGGCTGATGAAGGTGGATCACTTGAGGTCAGGAGTTTGAGACCAGCCTGGCCAACATGGTGAAACCCTGTCTCTACTAAAAATACAAAAAGTCGCCCA
This sequence comes from Piliocolobus tephrosceles, assembly GCF_002776525.5. NCBI lineage: Eukaryota > Metazoa > Chordata > Mammalia > Primates > Cercopithecidae > Piliocolobus > Piliocolobus tephrosceles. The sequence continues at coordinate 69,161,844 of NC_045444.1, read as the reverse complement.
GAATGGTGGCACACCATCTGTAGTCCCAACTACTTGGGAGGCTGAGGTAGGAGAATCACTTGAACCTGGGAGGCAGGTTGCAGTGAGCAGAGACTGCACCACTGCACTCCAGCCTGGGCAACTCCATCTCAAATAAAACTCCATCTCAAAACAAAAAAGCCAAAAAATAAAAAAACCACACACACAAAAAAAATTTGAGAAAATCTCTCAGAAATAGCATACAGATATAAATGATAACATAAAAGGGAAGAAATAATTAGAAATCTCTGCAGTAATGCAACACACAGAAATAATTCCAAAAAAGGGAACACAGAAAGCAGAGAGAAAGCAATTGTCAAGCAAATAATACAGGGACGTTTCCCAGAACCGAGGAGTACAAGCTTCTTGATGCCAAGGATCCATCAATTCCCCAGAAAAACAATTTAAAAACCTCTACACCTAGTCACATTTGTGAAACTGAGAATACCAACCATAGAGATACCATAAATTTTGGAAAACAGGTCACACAGAAATACTCGGGAATCATCATCACAAATGGCTTCCACAGAACACTGGAAGGCAGAAGACAATGGAATGATGCCTCCAAAATTCCAACCTACCCGCCTACACTATCAATCAAGTGTGAAGACTGAAAATAAAGCATTTCTGACATGAGGTCTTAGATTTTTACTTCCTAAGCAAGCTTTTTTAGAAAGCTACTCAAATATGTTCTTCACCAAAACCAGGATATAAAGAGGAAAGTATGCTTTCTAGGAAAAAGAACTCGACGCTAGAAACTTGCAAGTCCTAGGATGATAGTCATACACCATGCCAAAACAAGAAATCAAGACAGAGGCTAGGAGAGAGAAATTCTCAGTTTAAAACAAAGAAAAATGTGCTTGAAAAATGAGTGTGCTACAATAGGTGTATACCATAGCAACAGAATGTTTGCTTAAAATAAAGGGAACAAATGGCACATAGAAAAAAAATACAATTACTAGCTATTGGAGAATTAAGAGTTTTACAGAAAGAATAATCATATTAATTGGTTCAGCACTGAGCAGTATTTACATAGTCACAATACAAACACTGACAAAGGAATAAAGTTAGATATAACTATATTCAGATAATATGAGGGAAAAATATAGTATCTTCAATTACTTTAAGAGAAATACAGCAAAATTAAAAGCTGAAAATTAAGAATTAGCAATTTGATGATACGTGGCTGGCTAAATAATAACCCTCCAAGATAACAAAATCCTAATCCCTGAAATCTGCAAATGCTATCTATGTGGTAAAAGGGATCTTGCAGATGTGATTACAGATCCTGAAATGGGGAGATTATCCAGGTGGGCCCTATGTATAACCACAAGTATCCTTACAAGAGGGAAGTACAAGGAGATTTTACTTCGGAGAAGGTTATGTGATTATGGAAGCAGGGATTGGAATGATATGTTTTGAAGATGGAGGGAAAAGGCATAAACAAGAATCCAACTAGATGCTAAAAAAAAAACAAGGAAGCTGATTGTCCATAGAATCTCCAGAGGCAATCCTATCAACACCTTGACTTTAGCCCAGTGAAACTGATTTTGGATTTCTGACTTCCAAAACTCTAAGAGAATGAATGTAAAGTGTTTTAAGTCACCACATTTGTGGTAATTTGTTATAACGGCAAGAGTAAACTAATCTAGCATCTCATTTGAACATGAAAGTAAATTCCAAAAAGAATAGCTCTAAGATCTGGAGTGGCTAGTTCAAAATAAGGTTAAAGATTATTGCATTTTTTTATAAGTATTTAAGTTCTATTTAATTTTCTTTTTTTTTTTTTTTTTTCTTTTTTTCTGAGATAGGGTTTTGCTCGTTGCCCAGGCTGGAGTTCAGTGGTGCAATCTTGGCTCACTGCCACTTCCACCTCCCCAGTTCAAGCGATTCTCCTGCCTCAGCCTCCTGAGTGGCTGGGATTACAGGCGTCCACCACCATGCCTGGCTAATTTTTTGTAGTTTTAGTAGAGATGGGGTTTCACCATGTTGGCCAAGCTGATCTTCAACTCCTGACCTCAGGTGATCCACCGGCCTTGGCCTCCCAAAGTGCTGGGATTACAGTAAGCTCTATTTAATTTTCTAGAACTATCTGAATTTATTATTTTGACTAAAACATAAATATTGCCACCACCGTAACTAGAGACCACTCAATGGTAGCATAATTTGACATGAGAGTAAATAAAATTTTGGTGACTATCAAAAATAAGATTATCCTAGATTATCCAAAAAGACCCAATATAACCAACAAGGTCTTTAAAAGGGGAAGAGGAAAGGAAAACAATGATGTAGAAACACTGCTGGCTCTGAAGATGGTAGGGGGACACAAGTCAAAGAATGTGGGCGGCCTCCAGAAGTTGGAAAAGAAAAAAAAATTATCCTCTAGAGCCTCCAGAAAGAAATGCAGTCCTGCTAACATCTAGATTTTAGTCCACTGAGGCCTACTTCAGACTTCTGATCTCCCCAACTGTAACACAATACATTCGTGTTGTTTTAAGCCATTAATCTGTGATAATATGGTTCAGCAGCAATAAGAAGCTACACAGTCTAGAATAAGGATAGTGTTTATTCAGTATTATTAAAGAAAAATGCCTTGCCAAGTTGGATGCAAATACTCCAATCCTCTTATTTGGTAGTAGGTACTGGTGTTGGAACGTCATTGTCTCGAAACAATATTTACATATATTAGTTACCTGTGGCTGCTGTAACAAATTACCACAAACTGGATAGATTAAAACAGAAATTTATTCTCTCACAAGTTCTGGAGGCCTGAAGTCCAAAATTATATTGTTGGCAAGGTGGCATGCCTGCTGGAGACTCTAAGGAAAGATCCACTGCTTGCTTCCTCCATCTTCTGGTGACTTACGACATGCTTTGGAAACAACACTCTAATCTCTGTCCCCTTATGAACATCACCTTCTCTCTCCTCTATATGTTTCTCTTCCTCTTCTGTTTCAAATTTCTTTCCACCTCGTACCTACAAGGACCCTTGTGATTGGGTTTAGGAGCCATCCAGGCAATCCAGGATTCCCTCCTCTTTCCTCCCTAACTCTTTAGACTCTCCTTCAGAATCTCCCCTCTGAAAATCCTTAATGCAATCATATATAAGTTAACAGTCACAGGTTCCAGTGATTAGGATGTGGACATAATATGTATAGAGGCCACCATTCAACTCTCTACAGCTTAAATCCATCAATATATTCAGTCAACAAACATGTACAAAGGGCTGGGTATGGCATGGTGGCACATGCCTAAAATTCCAGTACTATGGGAGGTCAAGGTGGGAGGACTGCTTGAGCCTGGGAGTTAAAGGCTGCAGGGACCTATGATTGCACCACTGCACTCCAGCCTGGGTAACAGCGAGATCTTTTCTCAAAAAAAATAGTAAATAAAGAAATGCAAAAACATAACGTTAAGTAATGTTTTACATTTTAGCAGCTCTATTAGTTGACTGAAAAGCATACATTTTAATTTTCTTAACTGTTGTCAAGTGGAAAAGCACAGGATTAATGTTAGCCCTTTGTACCCAGCTCTGAGATGGGTAAACATTGAAGACACAGGAAGTCTCTGTCCTGAAAGAGTTCATAATCAAGTAATAAAGACAGAAGAGAGCCAAGCAGAGAGAACTTTAAAAGGAGCACATGTAAGGAGTACCTAACCCAAACCAAAAAACGAAGAGTCACTTTTGGCCCCCACTTCCAGGAACACTATCAAAACTCTGAGGTCCTTGCATCAACAAAAGCAGCCATAAAATGCTACTATCACTTAATATCACACTTAACCTGTTAATAACATGCTAACACAAATAACGATTCTAGTTAATTAACTAGTGACCTACCATTTTGGAAGAGAGCTAATATATAAGTGAAAGGACTTCTCAAGAAAAAAATTAATAAAAAATATAAAGGAAGAAGAAAAGCAGAAGAACACTTCAATAGCAGCAGAAAAAAATATTGAGGGATGAGGATGGAGCAAGCAGAGCCAACACATTCAATGTTCTTTACCAGGGGCAGTAATATACCATGACTAAGAGTTTCTTATATTCTTTAATCCAGATTTCCTATTTTGACTTATGACCAATGTTTTCCTGCACCAGAAATAATATTCTAAAAAAGATCTTAACATCAGTTACAGAATGTTTAAAAGAAAAAATAAAAACACATCAACCTCCTTATAGGATGCAAAAAAACCCTAAGCATAAAATGGCAGTCATGCCATTATATCCCATGACATCTCTTTATAAAAGTTGCCAATCTCAGAAGGCTAAGATTTACTAATCATCCAAAAAAACTTCACTTAACACTAAATTCAGGAGCTAAAAAAAAAAAAAGAAAAAAAGAAAAAAAAGCTCTAAATGAAAAACTCTAGATTTTCCCCTCAATTTTCTTATCAATTCCCTTTTCCTATTTCTTGCCTATCATTGGCCATGGATGATAGGTCTCCACACCTTGTCATCTTTTCAAACATATTCTTGTTAACTTATGTCCTATTAAGACTTTCTATATGCAAATTCCTTAAACTCAAAGTAGAAGCAGCAGTGGCTCCCAGTGGCCAATTCAGGATAGCTGTTTTTCCTATCACAGCTCTTGTATTTTCATACATAGTTTCCACAATTACAAAACCTCACAGAAGTCACTATATTAGAAAAAAAATAAGTTAACAAAAAGATATTAACATTAATCCTGTGCTTTTCCACTTGACAACAGTTAAGAAAATTAAAATGTATGATTTTCAGTCAACTAAGAGAGCCGCTAAAATGTAAAACATTACTTAACATTATGTGTCTTTGTGTGTTTTTTTTTTTTTTTTTTTTTTTTTGAGGTCTCGCTGTCACCCAGGCTGGAGTGCAGTGGTGCAATCATAGCTGCCTGCAGCCTCAAACTCCCAGGCTCAAACAGTCTTCCCACCTTGACCTCCCACAGTACTGGAATTATAGGCATGTGCCATCATGCCACACCCAGCCCTATTTTTGGATTTTCAACGTCCCTGGAATCACTTACTGACTCCATTATTTTATTTATTTGAAACAAGGTCTCACTCTTGTCACCCAGGTTGGAATGCAGTGGTGTGATCACTGCTCACTACAGCCTCGACTTCCCAGGCTCAAGTGCTCTTCTTAACCCCAGCCTCCGAGGTAGCTGGGACTACAGGTGTGTGCCACCATGCCAGGCTTATTTTTTAATTTTTTTGTACAGACAGGCATCTCACTATGTCGCCCGGGCTGGTCTCAAAACTCCTGGACTCAAGTGATCTGCCTGCCTCAGGATTACAGACGTGAGCGCCAGTGGTACCTGGCATGATTCAAATAACTGAATAGTCACTATTTCTGTGTGTAACAAAGCATCACCATCCACCTATTTGTTACAGTTTGATCAGCTTAAGGCTGTTCAGAACTAATTTTCCTAGATATTCAACCTCAGTTATGTAGCTGAAAAGATTAGGGTGACATTCTGGATGTTTGATATCTGAAGATGGAAGATGGAGAGCCATGAGCCAAGCAAGGAGTGAGGGCAGATTCTAGATGTTAAGAACCTTAAGGTAACAGTCAGCAAGGAGAGGAACCTCATTCATTCCTATAACCGCACGGAACTAAATTCTGCCAACAACCTGAAGGAGCCTGGAAACAGATTCACACCCAAGGCCTCCAAAGAGAAACACAGCCCTGTTGACACCTGAGCTCTAAGCAACGGCCCAGATATCTGATCTCTAGAAACTAGAAGATAATACATGTGTTGTTTTAAACCACTAAGTTTCTAGTAATTTCTTATGGCAACTACAGCAAAGTAGTACAGATTGTTGGGACAAGTCAGGTGCTGCTGTTAACACACAGCTAAAAATGTGGAAATGGCTTTAGAAATCAGGCAGTCGGTAGAGGCTGGAAGAATTCTGAGCATCATGATAGAAAATGACTAAGTTTCCTTGAACAACACTAGAAATGTAGACTTTAAATACACGGCCAATGAGTGCTCACAGACTGCCTGAAGAAATTCAGACTCACAGGATTCAAAGGATCCAATTTGTATTAGGTGTTCCTTTTGTTATCTATTCTGACAACATCTGCCTTAACCAGAGTGTTTAATACATTTTACATAATTGTTAATTTGGTTAGTTTTGCTTTTTTTTTTTTTAATTTTATTTACTTTTTTTTAGAGATAGGGTCTTGCTCTGTCACCCAGACTGGAGTGCAGTGACAAAATCAGCTCACTGCAACCTCGAATTCCTGGGTTCAAGCCATCCTCCTGCCTCAACCTTCTGAATAGCTGGAACTACAGGTACATGCCTGATTTCTTAGTTTAAAATCTACTGTCTTGCTATTGTTTCTAATGTTCCATCTTTCTGTTACTGTATTCTTTTCCTTCTTGCCTGCCTTCTTTTTCTATCACTATCATCTCTCACCTAGATTGCTACAAGTAGCCTCTTAACTTGTCTCCTTGCTTCTAGGCTAATTTTTACTCTCAAACTAGTTGTATCCAGCAACAGTTTCATCCTTATTGTCTTCCACCTTTTCTGGGTAAAGACCAATTGTGACAATCACCTACAAGGCCCTGTAATACATCTGCCCCCATTACCTCTCCTCTCTGACCTCATTTTCTACTATTCTCCCCCTCACTTACTCCATTTCAGTCACACTGTCCCCTTATTCTTCCTTGAAGACCCCAGACACACTCCCACCTCAGGACCTTTGCGTTTGCTGCTACCTCCATCTAGAATACTATTCCCTACTTCCCTCACTTACAGACTTTTGAGTAAAGTTTGTCCCCTAACTATCAGTGGTAGGTGAAATAATCTGGGTAGGTCCCCAAATGATGTCCATGATCGAATCCCTGGAACCTGCAAATGTTACATTACACGGCAAAGGGGAATTAAGGTTGCAGGTGAAATTACGGCTACTAATCAACTGCCCTTAAAATACAAAGATTATCCTAGATTACCTAGAAGGGCCCAATATATTCACAGGGGTCTTTAAGAGAGGGCAATGTGACTACAGAAGAAAGGTCAGAGAGTTACAAAGTTGCTGACTGTGAAGAGGGAGGAAGGGAACCACAAGCAAGAAACATAAGCAGCCTCCAGAAATGGAAAAGGCAAGAAAATAGATTATTGCTGGCCAGATGCAGTGGTTCAAGCCTGTAATCCCAGCACTTTGGGAGGCCGAGGCAGGTGGATCCCAAGGTCAGGAGTTCGAGACCAGCCTAGCCAATATGGTGAAACCCCGTCTCTACTAAAAATACACACACACACACACACACACAATTAGCGGGAACAGTGGTGGGTGCCTGTAATCTCAGCTACTCGGGAAGCTGAGGCAGGAGAATCGCTTGAACCCAGGAGGCAGAGGTTGCAGTGAGCTGAGATCGTGCCACTGCACTCTAACCTGGGTGACAGAGCAAGACTCCATCTCAAAAAAAAAAAAAAAGAAAAACAGATTATTGTCTAGAACCTCCATAAATGAACACTGCACTACCAATGTGTAGATTTTAGCCCACCAAGACCCATTTCAAACTTCTGACCTCCAGAAATGAAAGATAATAAATTTGTATTGTTTAAGCCACTTTTATGTTTGTGGTAGTTTGTTATGGCAGCAATAGAAAACTAATACATTACCCTATTTAAAACTCTAAGTCCCCACCCCTTTCCCCACTTTGCTGCTTAATTTTTTTCCTCCACAAAATGCAATACCTTCTAACAAACTTTATAATTTACTTGTTTTGTTTATAAATGTAAATTCTGCAAATAAATGTAAGTTCCATAAAGGCAGGGAGTATCTATTTTGTCTACTATTTCCCAGAGTACAGTTAGGTGCTCAAATATTTGCTGAATAAACATTTGATGGGATTATACACATATGACTACATATGAAGAACTGTGCTAAGGATAATGATGATTAAAAAGCCATTAATCTTAAAGAAAAACTAGGTATGTAATCAGTGGTTGCTTCTATTCAACAGCATTTAGATTTATAACTATGCATTAACATCTCTCAAAACACCTTTATTATTCAGTGTCTTAACTATTCCTTTTTATCCCAATTGCAATGGCTTTTTTATTGACAAATTTTAATAACTAAGGAGACACTTCAAACATCTATTAAGTATACAATTTCTTAAAAAGACATTCTGAATATTCACCCCATCATGCCTTTGGGGTGATCTGATTCAGAAAAGAATCAATACACAAAGTATTTCCTTCCTGAAAGAAGTTATAGAGATTTCAGAAAAATCTCCAGGTTTGAAATATAAAACAAAAAATTTTGGCAATTACCAACAAACATACTATCTTCATTCGACGAATACAGAAGTCTTTGGTGTTAGAGTTGTTTACTCCATGATTACACTACTGCACTCTAGCATGGGTAGCAGAGCCAGACCCTGTCTTTAAAAAAAAAAAAAAAGAAAGAAAGAAAGAAAAAATCACTTACCTGTTCCAGGAGTAGATGTAACTCCAACAAGAGGACTCTGCATTACTGAAATGTTTGGCTACGCAAAAACAGAATAAAGTGTTATGGTAAAAATGCAAAACACAATTACAGTAAGCATTAAAAGCCTTCATTCAACAGAAAACTGAATTTTTATCAGGTGCTGGAGATGCCTCTAATTAGCTCAAAGTACAAAGGCATTCTTTTTTTCCGTAAGTTAAACAGTATTAACCTAAAATATACTAGACCCCTTAGTATTTGTTAAAATAAGAAAAGTCATGTTAAAAAAAAAAAAAAAAAGACGTTATCTTCTATAAAAGGTGACATGGTAACTATTTGTTTTTAGTTTCTAATGTACAATATTTGAAATAACAGAGATAATAGTAATTTTTAAAATGATCAAGTTCATAGAGAAAATCAGAAGGGTGACAGAATATGATTTTCAACAGATACTTAGAAACCATGAAATACTATAGATTCAAATCAGTCTAAACAATAACACACAGCATATCCCTACCACTACCAGTAGAACGTTCCAAAACTGGTAAATTACCCATTTTAGTCCCTTTAAATATAATTAAGGACTAAAACAGTTAAAAATCCTTCTAAAACAAAGACGATATTCAATCAATAAACGAGAACAGACTCTACCTAGAACTCAATAAAGATTTTTAAAAACAGATCCTAATTAAACTAAGGAAATCTCAAATAGCTTCATCTAGCAACCAGAAGTAAATGCTGAGAGAATGTTGGGAGAGATATAAAATGTATTATTCAATTATTAATGCCAATTCTTTCATGATTAGAAAAAGGTTGAGCAAATTCCAGGGGGCATAACTAATTTGGGCTCTAATCTAGCAATGATACTCTTACCAACTTTCAAATCAAAAACATTCTCTATAAATTATGACCCGTGAGTCTTTCAAGCATTTTGAATACAGCAATATCTGCAAGCCTTTGCCTATATCATCAGAGAAGTAATGAAAACTTGCACAAATTTAGAAGCCAGTGGTTCTTGTAACAAACAATTTTTAAATTTTTATTATTTTATTTATTTTTGAGACAGGTTCTCACTCTGTCACGCAGGTTGAGTGCAGTAACACAATCACAGCCCATTGTAGCCTGAGCTTCCCAGGCTCAAGTAATCATCCCACCTCAGCTTTCTGAGTAGCTGGGACTACAGGTACACACCACCACACCCGGCCAATTTTTTTTTTTTTTTTTTTTTTTTGTATTTTTAGTAGACACAGAGTTTCGCCATGTAGCCCAGGCTGATCTCAAACTCATGGGCTCAAGCGATCTGCCCAAAGCCCAGCACAGTGGCTCACACTTGTAATCCCAGCACTTTGGGAGGCCAAGGAAGGTGGATTACTTGAGCTCAGGAGTTCAAGACCAGCCTGGGCAACAGGACAAATCCCATCTCTACAAAAGTACAAAAATTAGCCAGGCATGGTGGTGCACGTGTGTAGTCCCTGCTACTAAGGAGCAGAGGTGGAAGGATCACTCGAGCCCAGGAGGTCAAGGCTACAGTGGGGCATGAGCATTCCACTGCACTCTAGTATGGGTGATAGAGCAAGACCCTGTCTCAAAAAAAAAATAATAAAAATGATAAAAATACATAAAAATCAAGCAATCCGCCCACCTCAGCCTCCCAAAGTGCTGGGATTACAGGCATGCACCAACACACCCAGCCTTCATACCAAACTAAACGTAAGCTTTACTTACCAACCTTTAGAAAACCATCCCAGACCAGAATATCTGTCCATTAGGAACAATAAATGCCATACAGGTAATTTTACCATTTCTAGTAGGTACATTTAAAAAGTACAAACAGGTGAACTTTAGTAATAGTTTATTTAGCCGAACACATCCAAAACATTCTCATTTCAATATGTAATCAATATAAAAAAACAAGATACCTTACATTCTTTCTAAGTCTTCAAACTCTGGTGTGTATTTTATACTTAAAGTATATCTCAATTGAGACTAGTTATATCTCTAGTATCAATAGCCACATTTAGCTAGTGGCTCCTGTTGGACAGGAAGGCAGGTCTAGAAGTACTGGGAAAAAACAGTAATCTGTTTACCACAGTGAATGAATTTTGCTTTACTTGACAAGTAAGCCTAGTATGCCAGATATATCAAGCCTATAAACAGCACAAATCTACTGAAAAATGCTTTCTAATATTCTTGAACTCTTAACTTCACTAAATACGATTTAGGGAAAGGCATAAAACATATATCTAAAGCAAACAGCAGACATATCTTTATACAAAGAACTTATCAACTTAACTGATAAACTTTGTTTATGATTGTCCTACTAAGCACAATAATAATAGGAAACAACACTTGTGTCTATGAAGCTACTAAATTTTCCACTTAAAAGAAAAGTTGGCCAGGCACAGTGGCTCACACTTAAAATTTAGCGCTTTGAGAGGTCAAGGTGCAAGGATCACTTGAAGCCAGCAAGACCTCATCTCTACAAAAAATAATACAATTAGCCAGGCATAGCAGCACATGCCTATATCCCAATAGGACAGTTGAGGCAGGAGGACTGTTTGAACCCAGGAGTTCAAGGCTGCAGAGTTATGACTGTGTCACTGCACTCTAGCCTGGGCAACAGAGCAGGACCCTGTTGGGACTTTAAAAAACAGAACAAAATAAAGAGAAGTCCATACTACCCTCAGCTGACAAGTGCCCTAGATCTAGATGAAACTCTGAATTTTCATTTATTCTTTCACATAATTTTTAAATATTAAACTTCTTAAACAATCAGAATGATTTAAACCATAATCACATTCTACATGTATATTAAGTAGGTTGGAGGTATGAGCAGGTGGATAAGGCATACCTATAAAAACCTGAGAATTACCTATGAGAGAAAATCTAGAGTTCTACACTGTTAAGTACAGTTCATCATCAACAATTTAAGTAGATTGTATGATAAATGTGTTTAATGCTTATTCTGTGCAACGCAGTTACATTAAAATAGACCTCAGGGAAACATTTCAAAGTACTGACTCTCACTGAATCGTCACATAAAACCATGATGTTGTTCACTGTGGATCAAAATGGTATTTATATTACCTGTCTTCTTGAAGTTAAAGGTGTTGATCCAAGTCCTGGGCTAGAAATGTCATCATATATACTTCTAACTGGTGGAGCGCCACTTTTATCTTTATGAGCTGGTAAAACTGGTTGCGGTGGTGACCCACCTACAGTGTACAAAAAAAAAAAAAAAAAATGGTGAGAAAAGAAAGGATTCTTCTTTTTTTTGGTAAGATTTTTAAAAATTTATATTTTTGAAATATTGTCTTAAAATCTTGTCTCCTAGTTCTTTTCAAACTTTAATAAGCTGAAGAGTCACCTAGGGACCTTGTTAAAATTCAGACTCTGATTCAGAAGGTGTAGGGTGAAGCCTGAGATTATACCGTTCTAACAAGCTCCCAGGTGATGCCAATGCTGCTGATCCACAGACTGCACTTTGAACAAAAGGATTCAGAGTAAGTAGTTAATGAAAATCTTAGTTTTCAGAAAACACATGTAACTTTTGCTCTCTCTATAAAATGCTTAACATTTAAATACAACACTTGATCCCATTTCTCACTTGAAAGTAGGTACTAAACAGCTCCAGTCTGTAGATTCCTGAATAAATATAATTCACTAATGTAGAGTTTGACTATCTAGATTAAGTAGATCCCATTCATGTTTCTCACAGTAGAAATATATTTAAGTACATAATAAAGACATAATAAAAGGAACAACTTCTGTGACATAAAGATGTCTTTTTCGATCAGAGAACATGAAATGCCAAATAGTGATGCAGCCCAGGCCATTGGTAAGACTAATGTCTGAGCCTGGACAGTACAGCTTGAGCTATTTAGAGCAGTCTATGGAATAAGACTAACCTGAGGTTTATAGTGCTCTCTCACTAGCAAGTGAGCTTCAGCAAATTATTTGTTGCATTTAGCCTCAGTTTCCTCTTTTTAAAAATGGGGATACCGTTACCTACCCTTTAAGATTGACAAAATAAGGATTAGCATACTGCCAGGCTCATAAGCAATCAATATATGTTGGCTACCATAATAAAACACATTGGAAATTTAATGTTTAATGTTAAATGAATTATTTCAAATATAATTTATAATTCTCCATGATAATCCTAAATAATAATAAACCATTTTAAAGCAAAAATACTTTAAAGGGCAATTAAGGTAAAAAGAGTTTTCATTTGAACAACTACTAAAGGATATTAGCTCACAATTAGAATTCAACCACTTCCGTAGCTAATTCTCACTTCTCAGTCAAAACTTTGAAGTCATTTTTTAAAATATTTCTTTGCTAAAGGAGTTCTGCAATAAATACAGGCTGCATTTACAATACTTTGCCCTGACAATCACAAATTCTGTGTATAAAACCTCCCCCTAGTTTGCAAAGTCAGTCCTTTCCTCAAACACGCTATATGTGACAATCTCAATTCACTAAGACTAAAGGCAGAATTCATATCTACATCTTCAAGTTACATTTCTTTCGACCAATCATTTCCTATTCTTGTATCTTAAGATGAATCACTTTAAATTAATTCAGTTGAAGCTAAATGATGGTATTTCATCAACTCTATGAGGCACTCTCCCCTCACCATACTCTGACATCTCCAAAACAGAAATTTTACAAAAAATGGCATGTTAGCATTATGTCATATTTAGGGTTATTTTTGCTAGTGGTACTTAAAAGCCAATTCAATGGCATCTTAGAATGAATAAAACACAGAATACATTTTAGTGGCTCTAGAAATTATAGCTTATACTGCTTACATCTCTATTCCAAGAGCCTTAAAATAAAAGCTTTGCTTCATAATAGACACATTGCTTAATTTTGTTTTAATTAATGAATGTACTGACGAGGGTGAATGCTGCACCATTACACTTTTTAAAATTCTAGCATAAGTTTGTCCCACCCGTGGCTTGAACACCACATGAAGCTCAGGATGGCCTTGAATGTGGCCCAACACAAATTGCTAAACTTTCTTAAAACATTGTAAGACTTTTTTTTTGCAATTTTTTTTTTTTAGCTCATCAGCTATTGTTAGAGTTACTGTATTTTATGTGTGGCCCAAGTCAATTCTTTTTCCCATGTGGTCCAGGGAAGCCAAAAGATTGGACATCCCTGTATGTAGCATGTCTATAACATTATTTTAAGCAATTCACCTACCTGCAAGTAAAGGTGATCTCATTTCCATTACTCCTACCGAAGGGCCACTAATTGATCGAGGTTGTGGAGTCACCGGAGCTGGCAAATCCCCCATTAAAAATCCAGGTAAGAACTGGGCATTAACTCCTGGCTTTGGAGATGTGGGTGAACCCAGCATCATTGGTTCAGATCCTACATGAATCAAAAAATAAATTAAAGACTTTTCTGTTACAGTATCTGACAAATACATGCAAGAATCTAGCATAATTTTGAAAGTTTAATCAAAACTTTTAGATATAATAGAACTATAGTTGAATTTGTTATTTTAAAAGCCAACAAAAATTATTTCTAGAAAAATGTAAAGTTATCTTGTATTCACTCTTTTTTTGAGTCAGAGTCTCGCTCTGTCACCAGGCTGGAGTGCAGTGGCGCGATCTCAGTTCACTGCAACCTCCACCTCCTAGACTCAAGTGATCCTCCCTCCTCAGCCTTTCAGCAGCTGAGTTTACAGGCCTGCACTACCACGCCCAGCTAATTTTTGTATTTTTTTGTAGAAATGGGGTTTCACCATGCTGCCCAGGCTGGTCTGGAACTCCTGAGCTCAGGTGATCCACCAGCCTTGGCCTCCCAAAGTGCTGAGATTAAAGGCGTGAAGCCACCATGCCTGGCAGCACAATAACAATCTGTGACAGCTATTTTTGTTTACATTATTTCAGGAATTTAAAAATCACACTAATAACTTCTTTCCATTTCCAAATCAGTTTGGACTATGTAACAACCGAAAACAAGGACAGGCTGCACTACTTATATGAAGTCTTAGCATATCAAACACAATGGGTTTAGCTTGCTAAATTGTTTCTTTTTCTTTCTCATAAAAAGTGCATCATTATTGTGATAAAACTGTAACCATGCATATATTAGAGCACTTACAAAATAAGAGTGATAACTAGCACCCTAACTCAGAAACATGTTGAAAAGAATTGAAAACTTATTTTTGTATCTTTTTTCTTAATTATTAGTTTAAGTCAAGAATAATCACAGCTGGGCATGGTGACTCAAGCCTGAAATCCTAGCACTTTCGGAGGCCAAGGCAGGAGGATCACTTGAGCTCAGGAGTTCAAGACCAGCCTGGGCAACACAGTGAGAGCTCATCCTATTAAAAAAAAAAAAAAAAATTAAAGAATCATCTCTAAATATCCCCCTAATATAAAGCCAACTTAGAGAACTGAAACCTCTCACAATTGTTGATACAAAATTAATCCTCACAATCTATAGATATTATTTCCCTTATGAAGATGAGTGAGCTATATAATTCTATTTTCAGAGCAAAATAGCAGAATAAGGAAAATGACGGGCTATGGAGCCAAAGATATGCGTTCAAGGTCTTTCAGCAAAAGGGAAACAGAGCTTTTGTTAGAATTATAGCAAGTACAGCTTGACCCGGTACCTGATATACAGTTAAGTGCTCAGTAAATATGAATTATTATTTTCTACAAGTATTTCATAATAGCAAAAACTGAGTAAAGTATAAATGTAGAATTTGCAATCTCTGCTTGTGAAAATAATTTTCAACTAGCTGACAAGCCTGAGTGTGACTCATGGCACCCAGAAGGGTCAAATGTTTGCTATGTTATTTGTATGTTTTTTATTAACTATTACTTCTAGACAGCCTTAAAAATCTGTTTCTTGGTATCTAAAAGCTGCCAACTCTTTATTCTTCCTCTTATTTCCCATTATACTAGGCCTAGATATTAACTATACAAGTGTATAAAAGACAAAAAAAATTCAATAAATGGATAAAGCAGATGCTAAAACAAGGTGTGAAAAACTCTAATTACATTGTAATTATTTTTAAAAGTGCCAGTTACTATGTTACATGGCACTACAGAAATATTTCCTAAGAACATCCACTAAAATCAAACCAAAAGTCTAAACAAAGGCATATTCCTAACAGATATTTAGAATACCATATTAAATGCAAAGTTTTTGGTAACATCCACTACATTCACTCCCCTCCCTAAAAGAAAAAAAAAAAAAATTATAGCAAAATAAAGTAAGAATCGGCCAAAGAAAAGCTGTGATATATCTGGACACACACAGACACAGTAGAAGCCTCAAGCCTGTAATCCCAGGATTTTGGGAGGCCGACGGGGGCGGATCGCTTAAGCTCAGTTCCAGACCAGTCTGGACAAAACGGCGAAACCTTGCCTCCACCAAAAATACAAAAAGTAGCTGGGAGTGGCGGCACACGCCACTAGGAGGCTGAGGTGGGAGGACTGTTTGAGCCCGGAGGCGCAGGCAGAGGTTGCAGTGGGCTGAGATTGCACAACTGCACTCCAGTCCAGCCCGGGTGACAGGGCGAGACCCTGTGTCAAAAAAGAGGAAGGGAGGGAGGGGGGAGGGACAGCGGGAAGAAGGAAGGAAAAGAAAAAAGAAAGCACCAGACAGCAAGGAGGGCACAATGGGCTCTTAATCAGGACTGTCACTAACTACCCTTCAGACTAAATTTCACTTAAAGCAAACTTCAGGAAAAAATGCTGCATGTCCTCAATTCCATTTCATATTCTGTGCTCCTAAAATATTCGTACTCAGCTAGTACAGTTTGTTGAAGTCAACCCTTAGTTTTACTACACCAGTGGGCACCTGGAATATCTGCAAAATGTGAACTTGCACATTAATACTGGCTAAAGTCAGATTTCTGGCAAGGCAATATACAGAGGGATTGGTTTACTCACATTTGTAACCCCAATAAATATACACTCCAAAATGTTTTTGTTCAATAGAAAAATTTGGAACTGGAAATGAAGAGTTTTCTGATCTCTAAAATATATTAAAAATAAATGCCAAGACGACGTTTGTACATAAATTTTAATGCAGAGTATCTGCATTATTGACATTACGCATTTAGTTTTTTTTATGACCTACTAAAGCAGTTCAAGTTATTCTATTCTCAAAAGGAACTTAATTTACACCAAACATGGCAAGCATTACATACCCTTCAAATCTAAAAACTCTTTCTACACTATATATATATATATTATATATCACTTGCTCTCTTTTCCAAGCTCAGAAAGTTATAACCTAACTTTCAGGTAAGTTTCTATGACAGTAAGACGGTTTATTTTCCGTTCTAAAATTTTTGACGGTTCTCACAAGTTGCAAAACTCAGCAGGAAAAAAAAAAGGAATCTGTGTGCTGTTAAATAGGTAGATTTTTTTCAAAGACGACATATTTCAACGAGGCTCCGCAATAAATAATGGGAGTGAATCTTTAAAAAATTCAGATCGTGACTTAGAGAAAAATACCTCCTACAATACTTAAGAGTCACTTTCCCCAAATAAAGGCGGGAAATATTGTGCGAACTCCTAGCTTGCTATTAAGGCCAATATCTCAATGATTACCAACCACCTGGTTGATTAAACGTTGCACGATTCAAGCTTCCATTAATAACAAGATTCCTTTTGCAAAGCCCGGGAAAGAGGAGTCGTCAAAACAGGAACTAGAAACACAGGTTATCAAGAAGCAGTGGACTGCACCCACACACTTCAGGGCACCGCCCACCCACGTGTACCGCGGTCAGTTCCTCCCAGGTAGGCTTCCGGGGAACCCAGCAACTAGCATCGCGTCTCGGGTATTAGAAGGAGGTTAAGGTATGGGCCACTCTGGCGTAGCCGGCGTGTGGGGGCACAAACACAGCTCAGTCACCACCCGACGGCCTTTCCTTCACCCTCCCAGGCCCACAGCTTCCCGGCGCCACTTCTGTAGCAGTATGGAGGCGATGCGTCGAGTAGGGAACCAACTAGGAACTTGGGGGCACCCAAGGGCTCCCTCTCCGCGACTGAAACCAGCAGACGAGAGCCTGACGACTGCCCTTCAGTCTTGCCCGCCTCCAGGCCCAAAGCAGGGATGGCAGTGCCAGCAAGGAAAAGCAGTATTTCACTCACCTAACGCGGGCCCCTGAGGTTCCACGGCAAAGGCTGCCATTGCGTCGGCAACTACACTTAAAATCAGGACCTTACCAATTTTCAAAAATGGCGGAAACGCTCCCTACGGATAAGGGCGTGCCACCTCTTGGGGTTGCGTAACTTCCGGACCTGCGCTGTGCTTAAGTTGTGGGCGCCGGAGCCATTTTGGAATAGGGCAAAGTCTTTGCGCTAAGAATTTCCGAAAAAAGGGTTTTTCCACCGGAAAGGTGGCGAACCAGCGTGTGGTTCTGGGAATGCTTTTCGTCCCTCTGTGAGCTTCCTGATTTGTTGGTACTTGAGTTACATAGAAGCACAGATTATTTTACTCAAGGTTTCATAATTAGCGTGAGTTGACCCAGTGCTCTATCACCGGTCAGCTTCTCCGAGTAACACCTGGGAAAGTCAGCTTGATGAAAACAATTGGTGCCTCTTTCCGATGTCAATTTCTGGACTTAGTGCATGACGCTTTTTTCTCAAAGCATGTTTCCTACTATCTGTATGCCATTTCTTTTAAATTTTGTGTTATGTAGACAATTTTACATTAAAGCATAACTCATACGATGTTTTGTTACATATTAATACATACAAAAATATAGCTAACGAACGCATAAGTACATATGTAGATAATGGAGGATAATTATACGCACCCACGAACCCTCCACACCGCGGAATCTTTCGTGCTCCTGCCTGTGCCATCCCTGCCATCCATCTCCCCTCACTTTGCTGCTTTTCTTTAGGGCATAGTCATACGTAGATCACATACACATATTCCGCATATGTGTGTGTAAAAATATGTTGTTTAGTTTTGCTCAATTACTAACTTTATAAAATAATGTGCTACATATGTATAACTGGGGTGTTCTCAGCTCCATACCATGAGGATTATTTCCAAAATATCCACCCATGCTCAGCTATTTCTTCTACGACTTCCAAAATCTCAAATTCAGTAAGAATTTTGTCTTTGGAATGAGGCAGTAACAATTCCAGAATTAAATGGTAGGTTCCCAGAAATCAAATTTTAAAACCACTCACAGATCGAATTGACTTTTTGAAAATGGGTGTGTGAATTGAATTGTGGGACCCCCCAAAAAATTTATGTTCATGTCCTAACTCTCCTACTTACGAATATGACCTTATTTGGAAATTGGGTATTTGCAGATGTAATAAAGTTCAGATAAAGTCATATTGGAGTACCACAGGCTGGGTAACCTAAACCAGCACAAATGTATCTCTTATAATTCTGGAGGCCAGAAATCCAAAATGAGTATTGTGGGGCTAAAATCAAGGTACCAGAAGGACTATTTTCTTCTGGAGGCTCCAGGGGAGAATCTATTACCTTGTTTTTTCAAGCTTCTAGAAGCTACTTATATTTCCTAGCTTTTGTCACCTTCCTGCCTTTTCAAAGCCAAAGATGAAGCATCTTGGTCTGTCTGTCTGACACTGCTTTGTTCAGCTTCTGCCATCACATAGCCTTGTGATTACATTTAGGACTCGCCCAGGTGATCCAGGATAATCTTACTATTTCAATATCCAGTAGAGGTGATTAAGTTAATAATCACATCTTCAAAATACCTTTTGTCATATAAGGTAACATTCACAGGTTCTAAAGCTTAGTGTATGGATATCTTTGGGGACTAGTCAGCCCACAACATGGAGCAATCCACTTTTTAGAATTAAGCTACCAAGAAAGGTTCATCAATGAAGAAATTTCTACACACATTGAGGCTAGATGTGGTGGCTCACACCTGCAATCCCAGCACTTTGGGAGGCTGAGGGGTGGATCACTTGAGCCCAGGAGTTTGAGACATAATAAGAACCCACTTTGCTACAAAATAAAAAATAAATTTTTAAAAAATGAATTTCTATACAAATTATGATCTAGCCAAGCAAAAGAACACTATACACCGGCTAAAATGAATTAGATGGATTTGATATGGGTGTAAATATTAACCTAGAAAGATCTCTGTGATAGATATAATGAAAAAAGTAATTTGAAAACATAAATATATATGCATACATATGTGGCACCATTTTATTTTTATTTAATAACAGGTTTATTTAGGAACAGATACAGAGAAAGAGAGAGTGAGAGAAAAGAGTGATGCTTCTTTAAATAAAGGAAGACGTTGAAAAAGATTTGCACCGGCCAGGCTCTGTGGCTCATGCCTGTAATCCCAGCATTTTGGGAGGCCAAGACGGGCAGATCACGAGGTCAGGAGTTCAAGACCAGCCTGGCCAACATGGTGAAACCCCATCTCTACTAAAAATACAAAAATTAGCCAGGCATGGTGATGCGTGCCTGTAATCCCAGCTACTTGGGAGGCTGAGGCAGGAGAATCACTTGAACCCAGGAGGTGGAGGTTGCAGTGAGCCAAGACCGTGCCACTGTACTCCAGCATGGCGACAGAGCGAGACTCTGGCTCAGAAAAAGAAAAAGATTTGCACCAAACTATTAACAGTAGAGATAAAGTAGGAAAGGGTTTGTAAATTGGAGGAATGGCCTTTAACTTATTTTATACAATTTTTATGGTTGATTTACAGGTGTTACTGCTATTTATTTATTTACTTATTTATTTATTTATTTATTGAGATGTAGTCTTGCTCTGTCACCAGGCTGTAGTGCAGTGGTGCAATCTCAGCTCACTGCAACCTCCACCTCCTGGGTTCAAGCGATTCCCCTGCCTCAGCCTCCCAAGTAGCTGGGACTACAGGTGCCTGCCACCACACCCGACTAATTTTTTTTTTTTTTTTTTAATTTTGGTAGAGACGGGGTTTCATCATGTTGGCCAGGATGGTCTCGATCTCCTGACCTCATGATCCACTCGCCTCAGCCTCCCAAAGAGCTGGGATTATAGGCATGAGCCACCGCACCTGGCCCTATTTTCTTTATTTTTTTAATTAAAAACTTTTTTCCATTAATAAATTTATTTTCCTTTCTTTACCTCCATTTCAATATTTTACCCTTTCAATGGGCTCTTTTCCTTACCAAGCTATAAAGAAGCCCAGTATTGAAACCCTCCCTAAGCCTCGCTCTTCCACCTACCTACCTTGTGCTAATTTCTCTCATTTCATTTTTTCATGATCTCAAAAGAAATGTCTATAGATTTTAGTAAATTATCTGTTTCCCTATCTTTACTATTTTGATTTTTAATTAATTACAGATTCGCTCCTATGTAATGCTCTTCTGAAATAAAAGTACTGACCCCAACTATTTTTTTTTTTTCTAATTGGCAAATTAGACCTGCCTCCTTGACATCTGCAGTATCCAACAGCTTTGACAATCTTTTCCTAAGTACAAGTGTTTTCTTTTTTTTGTGACAGAGTCTCGCTCTGTCGCCCAGGCTGGAGTGCAGTGGCCGGATCTCAGCTCACTGCAAGCTCCGCCTCCCAGGTTCACACCATTCTCCTGCCTCAGCCTCCCGAGTAGCTGGGACTACAGGCAACCGCCACCTCGCCCGGCTAGTTTTTTGTATTTTTTTTAGTAGAGACGGGGTTTCACCGTGTTAGCCAGGATGGTCTCGATCTCCTGACCTCGTGATCCGCCCGTCTCGGCCTCCCAAAGTGCTGGGATTACAGGCTTGAGCCACCGCACCCGGCCGTGTTTTCTTTTATTTTTGGTGATGCTACACTTCCTATTTCTCATAACTTTACTCCTTTTCTGGTTTTTCAATAATTGATCCCATTTTTTTCTAACCTGGGAGTATTATTGTTGTTCAAGCCTTTGCTCTCTCCTTTCTTTTTCAATTCTTAGTGGTCTTCCTTGGAATCCTTATCATTGTCACCCTGTTCAAATAATTGTTAATAATCTATGCCCAACAGCTCTAAAGTCCAATGCCACTTTTCCAGATTCTTGCTGGACAACCTACCCATACATCAAACCTCAAAAGCAAGCTCATCTTTTGTCCCTTTTTCTGTTCATCTCTTAGAAACTCAAAATTAAATTTATAGTGTGTTAGTGGAATTTAGAGTCAGACAGACCTCAATTCAGAGCTCAACTCTCTCACTAAAACCTATATACTTGGATTTGTATTTGATTTCTAGATTTTATTGTTTGTAAAATAGAAACAATACCTACTTTGAAAGGTGGTTATTCTTAGTACAGTGTCTGCTCCACTTCGCTTTTTCTGACATTCACCTTCTCTACCATCAAACATTCAGATATTCTTTCTGCCTCTTCAATTCCTATACAATTGCAGTCAACTCTTCACATCTCCCTGCCTTCAGTTTCTCCCACCTAACACACCAGTAGCCAAAACTTTCTTTTTGTTGTTATTGTTTTTTGAGACGGAGTCTCATTCTGCCATCCAGGCTGGAGTGCAGTGAAGCAATCTCAGGTTACTGCAACATCTGCCTCCCGTGTTCAAGCAATTCTCCTGCCTCGGGCTCCCGAGTAGCTGGGATTACAGGCGCACACCACCATGCCTGGCTAATTTTTGTATTTTTAATAGAGATAGGGTTTTGCCATGTTGGCCAGGCTGGTCTCAAACTCCTGACCTCAAGTGAGCCTCCAGCTTTGGCCTCCCAAAGTGTTGGAATTACAGGCATGAGCCACTGCCCCTGGCCCAAAGTTTTCTTCTTCATACACATTACCGAGCTATCTGAAAACACTCACTGAGTTCCTATTTTCTACAGAAGCCTCCTTTTCTTCAGCCTCCACAAGGCTCAGGTGTGCAGCACATGTCATGTAGTAACATCCTTTATTACACTACATACATTGTCACTTGGACGGCAAAGGAGGAAAAAATCAAAATCTCTCATGGTAGGAGGGTAGAAACATCTCTTTGAGAGACTTCCATAGGAACCCCTAAAGGCAATACACATTGTTACCCTACTTTCACCTTGGGGTAACTGAGAACCTTGGTTTCAAAAATAAAATCCCAGGGTGTGGTGGCATGTACCTTATAGTCCCAGCTACTCAGGAGGCTGAGGCAGGAGGATCACTTGAGCCCAGGAGTTCCATGCTGCAGTGAGCCATGATCCTGCTACTGAACTCCAGCCTAGGCCACAGAGCAGGACCCTGTTCCCTGGCCCCCCGAAAAAAGAAAATTTCCTTCACCTCCTCATCCTAAAATTTGCTCCAATCAATTATCTCGTTATTCCCTGTTAGAAACCCTTGTTCTCCTGTGAACAGCTCCTCACATTGTATTTCTTGCTCACATCAACCTTCAGACTAGCATCCCTTAGCTTTCCACCCCAATTTGCAAAGTCTTGTGTTTCTTTCAAGTAGCAGCTCAAGTCTCTTTCTGTCATGAAACCTGCCCCAGCCATGCCAACTCTGAATCATCTTCTCTCTTCACCTCACTTTGCTGTAAGATACTTGCATGTTTTCTTTTCAGCCCCACTAGATGGATTTTCTTGAGGCCAGGGACTATAACTTTTCCTATTTTGTATTTCCATTACTTTTCAATTAAATGTATCTTGAAAAACGAATGGTTACAGTATGTAGCTATTTAGGCATAAACAGAGCAAGAGAGGGTGCCCCCTACCCCAACCGGGAATGTCAAGCGGTTGTTAAACTGTCTCTGAAATAATTGGTTGCAGCCAGTGCCAGGAAAAGGCAGTTTCCCAATAGATAGAAACACCTAAAACTGGTGATCAGCAGCTTCCGGATAAGATCTAAGGAGTTGGGAGAGTGGGCTCAGGCATGCATATTAAGAAGCAAAATCGAGGAGTTTAACTGGTACATGACCTCCTAAGGACATTCAGCTGGTAAGGGAAGAGCACCTCTGGTGAGCATGCGTACAACTCCGGTAAACACCCTGCGCACGCTCACCGCCGAAGTACTAACAGGCCTCCCTCTCCAAGCAAAGAATCAAGGGAAAAGGGACACAAGATGCTGGAAGTATGCCAACATGTAAAACAAATGGGGCACTTGTCCTCTAAGATGCCCACTTGGCCCTCTTCCAAGTGTACTTTACTTTCTTTTCATTCCTCCTCTAAAGTTTTTCAATAAACCTTCACTCCCACTCTTAAACTTGCCTTGGTATCTTCTTCTGCCTTATACGCCTTAGTCGGATTCTTTCCTGACGACACAAGAATTGTTTTTGCAGACCCCTATGGAGTTGCCACTGATAACATATTCTGAGGGCTGTATAATTCGGATTCCCACCACCGATAACAAAATGATTAAACATTAATTACAAGCTATAAATAAACATTAAACAAAGGATAATTATCTGACATAACTTATTTAATGCAATTTTGCATGTTTGCCAATTTTAAAAATCATAACTGCACATTAATTATGTTAGTGCTTATTATAAAATAAAGACCTGTTTATAGTTCTAATTACTCTTTTTTGTGTAAAATGAGATCTTCAAAATGTGGATTACCTTGAATGAGAAACATTTGTACTTTTTTTTATTTCTTGTTAAACTGCAATTTTAGAAATATTGCATGTTCACTATATTCCTCTGTACATGAATATTATCTTGATTACAGTACTTGTTTCTCTACCTTCTATTCTGAACGTATTAAATAAACTGTCAAATGGAACCTGTTTCCTATTTCTTTTCTGAATTTCTCCCTCCCAGGACATCAGATTTCATCAAAGTGCTATTTTTGTAGACCATTGATTATCAAACTTAGGTGGGGAGCCCTTTCTTCAACAAAGGATGGTGCAGATGCTTAATAAATACAACTGCCCAGTTGGGAGGGGAGGAACAGATAGAGTACAAGGGTTCTTGCCCCCTAAACTGCCAACTATCACAACTCCAGGTGACTCTTGAAACACTTGGTTTGGAGTACCTAGGGCTACAGAGAGCTCAACCTGAAAATTTGCTCTGGGCTGTATTTCAACTTTCCTCTAAACTCAAATTTTGAAAAAGTCAGAACTATGTAATATCTCACATTTAAAAATTTTTTCAATAAGTTTAATATATTCACACCCAAACTGCTTGTGTATCTATCATATACTGAATATTCATCAATCTACTTATAAATGTCTAACTATGCAGTGTTTGTATATAAATATAAAATCAACTTCTTACTCTTAAAAGCCCACTCTCAGTCTATTCTATAAAACAAAAACAAATAATTTTTTTAAATTAAGAGACAAAAAAAGATTTCTACCTTTAGTAAGACTTCAGAAAAAAGATGGGGTTTGTCAACTTCAGAAAGAGCAAAGGGAGAGAACATCTTATCACTCATGCTGTCACCATCTCAGCCTTCAGCACCTGGTGTAGTATGGGCTACCATTCACTTAGTGATGTCATATACAGCACACAGAGGAACCATGACTTCATGGGTACCAAGGACCCATGTGCCCTTTGTGATGTTTACGACGTAGGGCCGTCGTGATGATCTCCAAAGGCCCTTTGTGATGTTTACGACGTAGAGATCTGGCTGGGCATGGTGACTTATGCCTGTGATCCCAGCACTTTGGGAGGCTGAAGCAGGAGGACTGCTTGAGCTCAGGAGTTTAAACTCAATCTGGGCCACACAGTCAGAACTCGTCTTTAAAAAATCACCTTTAAAAAAATCAGACATCATCTTTAAAAAAAATACAAATTTGGCCGGGCACAGTGGCTTATGCCTGTAATCCCAGAAATTTGGGAGGCCGAAGTGGGTGGATCACCTGAGGTCAGGAGTTTGAGACCAGCCCAGACAACATGAAAGCCCGTCTCCACTAAAAAAGTACAAAAATTAGCTGGGTGCGGTGGCGGGCGCCTGTAATCCCAGCTACTCAGGAGGCTGAGGCAAGAGAATCGCTTGAACCCAGCAGGTGGAGGTTGCAGTGAGCCAAGATCATGCAATTGTACTCCAGCCTGGGCAACAAGAGCGAAACTCTGTCTCAAAAAAAAAAAAAAAAAAAGTACAAATTGGCTCTTATATTTGTGTTATCTGACCTCTATAAACAATCATGACCAAAGCCACGTCTTTATAAATTTAAAAATAAAATGTTACATGTGAAAATATATGAATGTTTTATGATCATTTTATTATAATAAACAACTGGCAGACAGGAAGTAGCTAAACTTCAAAAGAAACATCAGTTTACTTCATTCAACTGTTGTCGTTAAATCAATTAAATGATTCCTTTCACCTGTAGGAAGTGAAAAACTAAAAATTACAGAACTTTCAGGTGTAATTTTATTTCCTGCTCTTCTATTTGAACTATCAGGTAGTTTGATCAGATGTTTAAAAGTAGAAGTTTATAGGAGGCAAAATTGACAGCTTTGAATAAAAAATGCTATGGATTTTAGGAAGAGCTATGTCTGGGATTTGCCTTGAAATAATTTGCTAGGGTAGGGAGGGCAGAAAGAGAAGAGGGATGATGGCTAGGTGTATACGTTAAACCAGAAAAGCCATGAGCCTAAATTCTAGAGTGTTCAAAAGTCATTCATTCTGTCTCAGCTTATGTGAAAAATGAGAGAGAAAAAAAAAAAGAAAAACGCTGGGCATGGTGGCCCCAGCCTGTAATCTTAGCCACTCAGAAGGCTGAGGCAAGAGGATCATTTCAGGCTAGGAGTTTGAGACCAGCCTAGGCAACTCAGGGGGACCCAAGAAACAAAAATTAAAAATTTTGCCAGGCATGGTGATGCCTGCCTGTAGTCCCAGCTACTTGGGAGGCTAAGGTAGGAGGATAGCTTGAGCCCAGGAAGTTTGAGGCTGCAGTGAGCTATGATCACAGCACTGCACTCCATCCTGAGTGACTGAGTGAGACCGTGTCTCCACAAAAAACAAAAAAAGGAAAACATGAATCTTTCCTTGCTTGATAATGCCTTTGTTTAGAGAATCAGCATGTTGTTGAGTACAGGTGCAAATCTTGACTTTAAATACTTAATAGTTATGTGACATTAACATCGCTAAGACTCAGTTTTAAAAATCTGAATAGAGTGAATAATTTTACCTACCTCATGTAATACATTGACTTATTTACCCAGTGACATATATATAATATATTCAACAACTGAATTTTAGCCTAATGGCCTTATCTGCCATCAGCATATGACATAGCCTTTAATAAACTAATTTGGCTTCTTCCCCCACTAATCTGCCAAACAAGTCTTTCCAAAGTCACCAAAGACCTCTGATATGTTTTGGATCTGTGTGCCCACCTAAATCTTATACTGAAATGTAATCCACAGTATCGGAGGTGGGGTCTGGTGGGAGGTGATTGGGTCATGGGGATGGACTTCTCATGAATGGTTTAGCATCATCCCTCCTGGTACTGTCTTTGAGATAGTGAGTTCTCATGAGATATGGTTGTTTAAAAGCATGTGGCACGTCCTGCCTCACTCTCTGGTTCCTGCTTTCACCATGTGAAGCACCTGTTCCTGTTCTGCCTTCCACCATGAGTAAAAAGCTTCCTGGGGCCTTCCCAGAAGCAAATACCACTATACTTCCTATACAGCCTGCAGAACTATGAGTCAATTAAACCTCTTTTCTTATAAATTACCCAGTCTTCGGTATTTGTTTATAGCAAAGCAAGAACAGACTAATACAACCACCATGAGGTTAAATTCAATACATTTTCCGTTCTAACCTTTTGTAACTTCTCAGCATGAGTTCTTGAACACTCTCTTTGAAGCCTTCAGTTTCTCTGGCAATGTACTCTTGGGTTCCTGCCTACCCCTCTAATCATATGACCATGTCTTTTCTTGACTCATCCTCCTCTACCTAGCCACTAAAAATTGTTCTCATAGCCAGGTGCAGTGACTCACACCTGTAATTCTAACACTTTGGGAGGCTAAGGCAGGAAGATCACTTGAACCCAGGAGCTTGAGACCAGCCTGGGCAACATAGCAAGACCCTGTCTCTATAAAAATAGTAATAATAATGATAAAATTGTCCCCCAAGTCTTTATCTTATGATCTGGTCTTGCCCTACACTCTTTCCTTATATGTTGTCATCCATGCACATTGCCTATAATGTCTCTCAATTCATACCGCCAGCCCAGATCATTCTGTGTGGTACAAATTTATGTACCCAATTACCTATTTGACATATCTATTTGACTTGGATATCTCAAAGGTACTTCAAAATCAAATTTAAAAAGTCAAACTCATGGTCTTTTGTGTAAAACTTGAATGTTTATCTCAGGGAATGGCACTACCACCATCAAGACCATGGATGGTCTTGAAAACCTCTTTCCAACACCAATCCAATGCCAAGTCCTGTGAATTCTACCTCCTAAATACCATTTTAATGCATCCATTTTTTTTTCAATTTTTACTGCTTTAGCAAAATCCCAGTTTCATCACTTGAGACCTGGACCCTAGTTTCCTTAATGAACTTGCTTTCCCTCCCTAATCCACTCTCCATAGTGCAGTCAGACTGATCTTTTTCAAGTAATATTCTGCACAAGTTTCTCTCCTCCTTAAAACTTTTCCATTTTGCTGGGTGCAGTGAGTCATACCTCTAATCCTAACACTTTGGGAGGCTGAGATGGGATTGCTACAGGTAGTCCCAGCTGCTTGGATGGCTAAGGCAGGAGGATTGCTTGAGCCTGGGAAGTTGAGGCTGCAGTGAGCCCTGATCATGCCACTGCACTCCAGCCTGGGCGACAGAGCGAGATCTTATCTCATAACTTCTCAGTTTCTTTCACTGTTTAAAAGGCCAAAATGCTAGAGCTGCCTACAATCCCCTGCTTGATTTAGCCTAACAGTCCAGCCTCATCTGACACCACCTTATTTCTTCTGGTTCACTGCTTCAGCCATTCAGCCCTCTTTCCATCACTCCAATGTGTCATGCTCCTTCCCAACCCTGGGTCTTAACGTATTCTCTTCCCTCAGTTCTGGAAGACCTGCAACAACCCACTCTCCCTCACTTAGTCAACTCCTTACTGATGGTAAATGTCACTCAAAAGTCAGGAAAGCCTTCCCTCATAACTAGATGAGGTTACTGTTTGAGTTACATACTTCTGTACTTTAAAAAATAATCCATATCTCCCCTCCCAACTAGATTATAAGCTCCATGAAGTCAAGGAATTGGGTTTTTTTCATTAAGCCTTTTAAAAACTTAAAAAATTTTTGAGATATTTATAGATTCACCAGCAGTTGTAAAAACTAATGCAGAGAAATCTCATGTGCGCTTTACCCAGTTTCTCCTAATGGACATCTTGCAAAACTAAAGTATAATGTCATAACCAGGATATTGAACAGAGATACATCAAGTTAAAGGACATTATTATTATCATGTGGCCCTTTTAGAACCCCACCAACTTCCCTCTCCTGCCACCATTTCCTTAATTCCTGACAATCACTATTCTGTTCTCCATTTCTATAATTTTGTCATGTTAAGAATGTTATAGCAGTGGAAAATTACAGTATGTAACATTTTGGGGATTGACTTTTTTACTCAGCATAATTCTTTGTAGATTCATCTGGCTTGATGCACATATCATTAGTTTGTTCCTATTTATTACTGAGTGGTATTTCATGGCATGGATGCATCACACTTTAGACAGTCATTCACCCATTGAAGAACATCTGCGTTGTTTCCAGTTCTGCCTATAACAAATAAAGTGTCTATAAACATTCACGTAAAAGTTTTTGTATTAATATACATAGTCATTTCTCTGGGGAAAATGCCCAGGTGTATAGTTGCTGGGTCACACAGTAGTTGTATATTTAGCTTTTTAAAAAACTGCCAAAATCTTTTCCAGAGTAGCTGTACCATTTTACATTTTCACCAATAACATATAAGTGATTCTATTTCTCTATTTCCTTGCCAACATTTGGTGTGTCATTATCTCTTAGCCATTCTGGTGGGTATGTAGTGATATCTCATTGTGGTTTTAACTTGCACTTCCTTGGTAGCTATGATGTTGACCATTTTATTATGTGCTTATTTGTCATCTGTATATCCTTTTCAGTAAAGTGTCTCTTGATACATTTTGTCCATTTCCTAACTGGGTTGATTTTTTTTTCTGACTGTTGAACTTTGAGAAATGTTTAAATATATTCTAGATGCTAATCTTTTGTCAAATATATGGTTCGCAAATATATTCTTCCATTTTTCATCTTCTTAACAAGGTCTTTCAAATAGCAAAGTTTTTAATTTTGATGAAGTCCAATTTATAAATTTTTGCTTTTGTGGATCACAAGTTTGGTGTCAAGTCTAAGGACATTTTGACTAGCCCTGGAGCCCAGTGATTTTCTCTGATTTTTCTCCTAAAAGTTTTTTAGTTTTCCATTTAAGTCTATGCTCCATTTTTGAGCTAATTTTTGTTGAAGGTATGAGATTACATAGAATTTCTTTCTTTTGCCTATGGAAATACAGATGTCCACTTGCTCCAGCATCGTTTGTTAAAAAGGCTATCTTTCCTTCATTGAATTGCTTTCGCACCCTTGTCAAAGATCACTTGAGCATATTTATGTGGGTCTACTTCTGGATTTTTTTGTTCTGTTCCATTGATCTAAGTGTCTATCTCTCTGCCAATACTACATAGTCTTGATTACTGTAGCTATATAACCAGTCTTGAAATCGGATTACTTTATTCTTCTTTTTCAAAATTGTTGTAGCTATTTTTGTTTCTTGCCTTTCTGTATACATTTTAGAATAATCTTGTCTGTATCTGTAAAAAGTCTTGCTGAGGTTTTCACAGGAATTTGATTAAACCGGTGTATCAACTTGGGGTCAACTGATATCTTTACTATGCTTAATTTTTCAATACATTAACAATTTTCTACATTTATTTAGATCTCTTTTTATTTCTTCATTAGCATGCTATAGCTTTTGGCATATAAGTCCTATACATGTTATATTAAATTTACACCTAAATATTTCTTCACTTTAAAAACTTTTTTTTGAGATGGAGTCTCACTCTGGCTGGAGTACAATGGCACAATCTTGGCTCACGGCAACCTCCGCTTCCCAGGTTCAAGTGATTCTCCTGCCTCAGCCATCCAAGTAGCTGGGATTACAGGCACCCACCACCATTCCTGGTTCATTTTTGTATTTTTAGTAGAAATGGGGTTTCACCATGTTGTCCAGGCTGGTCTCAAACTCCTGATCTCAGGTAATCTGCCTGCCTTGGCCTCCAAAAGTGCTGAGATTGCAGGCCTGAGCCACTGCGCTCGGCCTCTTCACTTTTTTTTTTTTTTTTTTTTTGAGTGAATGTAAATCGTATTGTATTTCTTTTTTTTTTTTTTTTTTTTTTGAGACGGAGTCTGGATCTGTCTCCCAGGCTGGAGTGCAGTGGCCGGATCTCAGCTCACTGCAAGCTCCGCCCCCCGGGTTTACACCATTTTCCTGCCTCAGCCTCCGGAGTAGCTGGGACTACAGGCGCCCACCACCTCGCCCGGCTAGTTTTTTGTATTTTTAGTAGAGACGGGGTTTCACCGTGTTAGCCAGGATGGTCTCGATCTCCTGACCCCGTGATCCGCCCGTCTCAGCCTCCCAAAGTGCTGGGATTACAGGGTTGAGCCACCGCGCCCGGCAAATCGTATTGTATTTCTAATCGTTAGTGATCGTGTTTGTTGCTAGCATGTGGAAGTACAATTGCATTCAGTTATTTTGTAAATTCTTTGGAATTTTTTATGTAAACAACCATGCAGTCTGCAAAAGGAACTCTTTTATTTTTTCCTATCTGATCTGTTGCCTTTTATTTCCTAGTTTTGATTTATTACACTGGCTAGGAGTTGCAGTAATATGTTGAAGAAGAGCAGTGAGAACACACATCCTTGCTTTGTTCCTGATCTTAGGAGAAAAGCATTTAGTCTTTCACCATTAAATATAATATTATCTATACAGTTCATTTTATTTTATTTTTTATTTTTATTTGTTTATTTTCTGAGACGAAGTCTTACTCTGTTGCCCACACTGGAGTGCAGTGGCGCAGTCTCGGCTCACTGCAACCTCCATTTCCTGGATTCAAGCGATTCTCCTGCCTCAGCCTCCCAAGTAGCTGGTGTTACAGGTGCCCACCACCACGCCTGGCTAATTTTTTGTATTTTTAGTAGAGATGGGGTTTCACCATTGTTGGCCAGGCTGGTCTCGAACTCCTGACCTCGTGATCCACCCGCCTTGGCCTCCCAAATTGCTGGGATTACAGGCGTGAGCCACCGTGCCTGGCTATTTTATTTTATTTTTTGAGACAGAGTCCTGCTCTGTTACCCAGGTTGGAGTGCAGTGGTGTGATCTTGGCTCACTGCAACCTCCAACTTCTGGGTTCAAGAGCTTCTCCTGCCTCAGCGTCCTACATGGGCATGCCACCTTGCCTGGCTAATTTTTGTATTTTTAGTAGAAACGTGGTTTCACCATTTTGGCCAGGCTGGTCTCAAACTCCTGACCTTAGGTGATCCGCCTGTCTCTACCTCCCAAAGTGCTGGGATTACAGGCGTGAGCCACCATCCCCAGCTATAGAGGTTTCTTGTAAATGCTCTTTATCAAGTTGAGATAGTTTCCTCTCTAATTTTTCTGAGAGTGATGAATTGGTGTTGAAGCTTGTCAAATGTTTTTTCGGTATTAATTTACATGATTATGTGATTTTTCTTATTTTCCCTGTTAATATGATTGATTATACTGATTGATTTTCAATAGTTGAGACAACCTTGCGTCTCTGACATAATCCACTTGGTCATGGTACATCATCCTTTTTACAAATAGCTGAGTATTTTAAAAAGCTGTCTCCTACAGGAAGGAAGAGTTGAATTCTTTTTTCTAGTATTCTGTTAAGGACTTCTGCATCTATATTCAAGAGTGATATTGGCTGTATTCTTTCTTTGCCTGTTTTGGGTATCAGGCTAACTTCATAAAACAAAATGGAAATTGTTTCCTCCTCTTCTGTTTTCTGGAAAGGATTGAGTAGATTTGGTGTTGTGCTAGGTTCTACACTATATATACATAACTGGTCACACTCTACTATTGTTATTTTAACTACTTCAAATAAAATATGGAAATTTTATGCCTCTTTATCCTTCCCCATTTGCAATATAATTGCTTTAGATATTTCCTCTACATACAGTTAAAAACACATCAGACTGTTATCATTATTGTTTAAACCTCAAACTTGGCCGGGCGCCGTGGCTCAAGCCTGTAATCCCAGCACTTTGGGAGGCCGAGACGGTCGGATCACGAGGTTGGGAGATCGAGACCATCCTGGCGAACACGGTGAAACTCCGTCTCTACTAAAAAAAATACAAAAAACTAGCCGGGCAAGGTGGCGGGCGCCTGTAGTGCCAGCTACTCGGGAGGCTGAGGCAGGAGAATGGCATAAACCTGGGAGGCGGAGCTTGCAGTGAGCTGAGATCGTGCCACTGCACTCCAGCCTGGGCGACAGAGCGAGACTCCGTCTCAAAAAATAAAAAAATAAAAAAAAAAAATAAACCTCAAACTTAATGCAGTAACTCAAGATGACATGGAAAGCTTATTTTATTTAGTCATATTTTGTTTGCCAAGTTATTCTTGTTCCAAGATTTTTTTCCTTTATCATTTTGTCTCTGTTTAGAGAACTTCTTTTAAGCTATTATTTTAGAATAAGTGTGCCAGCCACAGCTTTTCTTCATTTTTCTTCATATAATAATGTCTTGAGGACAGGCACAGTAGTTCATAACTGTAATCCCACCACTTTGGGAGGCTGAGGCGGGCTGATCACTTGAGTCCAGGAGTTCGAGACTGGACTGGGTTACATGGTGAAAGCCTGTCTCAACAACAACAACAAAATACAAAAAATTAGCTGGATGTGGTGGCACATACCTGTTGTCGCAGATGCTAGGAGGCTGAGGCAGGAGGATTGCTTGAACCTGGGAGGCAGAGGTTGCAGTGAACTGAGATCATGCCACTGCACTCCAGCCTGGGCAACAGAAATCCTATCCGGAAAAAAAAAAAAAAAAGGAAGAATGTCTTGATCGATTTCCCCTTAATTCCTAAAGAATATTTTGGCTGGTTGTAGGATAAACATTTGAAAAATATGATGCCACTTCCCTTTGGCCTCCATGTCTTCTGATGAGAAATCCACTGTCATTCAAATTGTTTTATACAGACAGGGCCAGGCACAGTGCTCATGCCTGTAATCCCAGCACTTTGGGAGGCTGAGGAGAGTGGATCACCTGAGGTCAGGAGTTCGAGACTAGCCTGGCCAACATGGTGAAACCCTGTCTCTACTGAAAATACAAAATCAGCTAGGCACGATGGCACATGCCTGTAATCCCAGCTACTGGGGAGGCTGAGGCAGGGGAATCACTTGAACCCAGGAGGCAGAGGTTGCAGTGAGCCGAGGTCACGCCATTGCACTCCAGCCTGGGCAACAAAAGCAAAACTCCATCTCAAAAAAAAATTGTTTTATATAGACAGAGAGATAGATAAGGTGTCATTTTCTTTGCCCTCTTCATGAATTTTTCTTTGTCTTTCAGATGTGCGAGTGTCCTGATGTGCATTCGTTTTGGATGGGTGGTTATCCAATTGGGGTCTGTTCTGCTTCCTTAATCTATCAATTTATTTCCCCGGCCAAATTTGTGGAGTTTTCAACCATTGTTTCTTCAAGCACTTTTTCATCCCTGACCTTTCACCCTGCTTTCCAGGACTCCACTGACAGGAGTATTCAATCTTTGGTTATAGTCCTACAGGTCTCTAAGCCTCTGTTCATTTTTCTAGTCTACTTCACTCTGTTCAGGTTGGATTGTTTCTATTGTTCTATCTTCCAGTTCATTGCGACTTTTTTCTGTCACCTCCATTCTGCTGTTAAGTCCATCTTCGGAGATACTTATTTTGGTTACTTTATTTTTCAATTCTAAAATTTTCATTGGGTTTTTTCTTATATTTTCTATTTTTTTATGAGGCTTTCCTTTTTTTATTTGTTTCACACATTCATAATTGCTCATTAAAACATTTTTGTGGGCCGGGTGCGGTGGCTCAAGCCTGTAATCCCAGCACTTTGGGAGGCCGAGACGGGCGGATCATGAGGTC
>NC_045444.1:69114162-69127307 GCF_002776525.5 Piliocolobus tephrosceles | reverse complement strand
AAAAAAAAAAAAAAAAAAAAAAAAAAAACATTTTTGTAATGACTGCTTTAAAATCTTTGTCATATGCTTAATGGTAACTAAAAATTACCATCAAAATCATTAATTAGTTATTGATAACCTTCAGAACTGAATCTCAAAATGTTGCCCATTACATAGATTTTTCTTATCACAAACAGCCATGCAATGTACCCTCTGCCTGCTAACATCACTGAAACATGCTGTAACCCTGTTGCTTATCAATGGCTTCTACTATCACCTGTACTTCTGGCTTAACTCCTAAACCTGTCTCTTATCCAACAGTTTCCCTATAGCTTCTATTTCTCCTATTTTTACATATAGTCTACAATTATATTGAACTATTTCCAAAAAAATATGTGCTTACAAACATGAAAACTCTTTTTAGGCCCAAGATGATCTGTTCTAGGGCCTAAAGAGTTTAGGTGTTTAACAGTATTTGTATATGCAATACTAAGCATCATTCAATGATATTTAAAAAACACAGTATTTATCAAGAGCATTTGTTAAGAACATTAGCTTCATGCCTATGTTGTTTTACATTATATTAGTTTCTATAAATTAAAAGAGAAATAAAAACTAACAGTAATACAAAGAAATGTTTATTTTTGTTTGGAATACCTGGATATTCATTAACTAATGCATTATACAGTACAATTTAACATTGTATTATTTAAAATAAAGATAATCCAAGACACTAGCTGAGGACTAGTACACCCTGGACTATATAGTCTGGGGAAGGACTTGTACACCCTGTGCTATGGACTAAGGGAGGATTAATATATCATGTGCTGAGAACACACATTTTAAAAGTGAGATTAAACTGAAGTTTCTAGAAAGTCTTTAATGACTAAAAGGTTTGTTCTGACCAATTCATCTGAAAAAGGAATAAAATTACTATGGTAATTTATAGTTTTAAATGGCATATTTTCATGCCATCCAAATTTAGAGCCATTAATTAGGGTGGATGATATTAAGTCAACTGATAAGAAAAGATAACAACTTGACTCCTAATTTGATCCAAGTTTCTCTGACCAAAGTTTTGCACAAAGTAGATCAATCATTAATTGGTCCAAGTTGAGAATAACCTCAGTGAGATCAAGAGTCTGCAGTGTCAGCTGGGTGCAGCGGCTCACGCCTATAATCCCAGCACTTTGGGAGGCCGAGTCGGGTGGATCACCTGAGGTCAGGAGTTCAAGACCAGCCTGGCCAACATGGTGAAACCCCATCTCTACTAAATACACAAAAAATTACCTGGGTGTGGTGGTGGGTGCCTGTAATCCCAATTACTTGGGAGGCTAAGACAGGAGAATCACTTGAACCTGGGAAGCAGAGGTTGCAGTGAACTGAGATCGCGTCATTGTACTCCAGCCTGGGTGACAAGAGTGAAACTCCATCTCAAAAAAAAGAAAAAAAAAAAACAAAAGAGTCTGCAGTATCAAAGAGCCAAATACTTGTAGCATTGGGTCAGCTTGTGATGGTGGACAAAGTATAGCCGTTCTTATTTGCTGAAAGAGAAAAAAACCACAGAATTGAACACCAGTCATTTCCCATTTTCTTAGCTCTACTGAAAAGGTAATTTACTTTTTTTTAAGGAAAGCTTTTATGAATCCTTCATTTTTCTATATTTAATGAGACTTGTAGTATATATTATTACTTATTGAAAGAGAGTCTTTGTTATTATAAGAATATGGCTTATGTTGTGAGAAAATATCATTCCTGGGCTACCCATGAAATAGAAATCTACTTCAACTTTTAAAAAAACTGATTGCCTACTATTAAACCACATTATCTCATTTAATCTTTAAAACTACTCTATGAAATATGTTAAAAAGTTAATTTGCCCAAGTAAGCAGTGAAGTCAAAATTTGAATTGACAATCTGACTTCAGAACTTAGATCCTTATTTCAGAAAATATTGCATTTCCTTTTATAAAAGCTGTATATAAACAAATCTCTTGTGGTGAGACATTAACTGCTTTGATTTACTCCTTACAGTCATAAAGCTGCATTAGCAATAATTATAACTACAGCTGACCCTTGAACAACATGGGATTGAACTGTGTGGGTCCACTTACATGCAGATTTTCTTCCACTTCTGCCACCCTGAGGCAGCAAGTCAGCTCCTCTGCTCCCTCCTTCTCCTCAGCCTACTCTCCAGAAAGATGATGCACGAGAAGACCTTTATGATGATCCACTTCCACTTAATTAATGGTAAGTATATTTTCTCTTCCTTATGATTTTCTTCATTTGTTTTTGTTTTGTTTTTGCGTTTTTGTTTGTTTTGAGGCAGGGTCTCACTCTGTCACCCAGGTTGGAGTGCAGTGGCATGATCATAGCTCACTGTACCCTCAACTTCCTGGGCTGTAGTGATCCTCCCACCTCATCCTCCCAAGTATGTGGAACCACAGGCATTTGTCACCATGCCCGGATAATTTTTTTTATTTTTAGTAGAGATGAGGCTTCACCATTTTGCCCAGGCTGGTCTCAAACTCCTGAGCTCAAGTGATCTTCCCACCTTAGGCTCCCAAACTGCTAGGATTACAGGCATGGGCCACCATGCCCAGCCTATGATTTTCTTAATAACATTTTTTCTCTATCTTACTTTATTGTAAGAACATGGAATACATATAGCATACAAAATGTATGTGTTATTTTTGTGTGTACCTGGTGGTATATATCTATAGTCCCAGCTTCTTGGAAGGCTGAGACAGGAGGAGCTTGAGCCCTGGAGTTTGAGTCTAGCCTGGGCAACATAGCAAGACCCCATGCCCTGGAAGAAAAAAGTTATACATGGATTTCCTACTGTGGAGGGAAGAGTTGGCTCCTGCAACACCCACCTTGTTCAAGGGACAACTCTATTATTAAGTAAATTCACACATTTGATAGAAGAACTGAATTGTGGAAAGAGGAGAATGAGACTTTAGAGAATGGAAGCAATTAAACAGACTTTCTATCCTACCAGAATGATATTCAACTAGAATAATACTCAAGTGGAAAGAGCAAAGGCAAGTTGCATTATTGGTGTTCTTTACTTTTAACTTTGAAGGATTTATCACTGTGTAGATAACAAGCATCAACAAAATCAGATTTGTATGCAGTATTCTTACATTAAACATCATTTGTATTGATAGTTAGATTCTCAATAAATATTTCTACAGTATTAATTGCTATAGCAAGATGGTGAAATAGAACTCTCCAGCAATCATCCCCGCTACAGAAACACCAAATTGAACAACTATCTACACAAGAAAGCACTTTATAAAAAACAAAAAACAGGTGTTCTATCAAAGTACCTAGTTTTAACATCATATCAGGGAAAGAGGCACTGGAAAGGGTACGAAAGACGTGAATTGTGGATACCACTTCTCCCCCATCCCTTGGCAGTGACTGTGTCACCTCAAGAGAGAATCTGTGTGCTTGGGAAAGAGAGAGCACAATGACTGTGGAACTTTGCATTGGAACTCAGTGCTGCTCTGTTACAGCAGAAAGCAACATAAGGCAGGATTCAGTTAGCGCCCACCAAGAGACACTTCCCATCTGGCTAGGGCTAGTCTAGCCAGACAGGAAGTGTCCGACCCAGTGGTCAGAATCTGAGTTTCAGCTAGCCCTACCACCATGGGCTAAAGTGCTATGGGGTCCTAAATAAACTTGAAAGACAGTCTAGGGCATAAGAACTATGATTCCAGGGCAAGTCCTGGTGCTGTGCTGGGCTTGCAGCCAGTAGACTTAGGGTGGTGCTACCTAGTGAGACACCAGCTGGGGCTGTCAAGAGAGTACTTGCATCACCCATCCTTTAACCCTAAGCAGTGCAGATCATAGCTTCAAGAGATTCCTTCCTTCAGGACCTAGCTCCTAGACATTTCTAGACACACTCTGGGTCAGAAGGGAACCAATTTCCTTGAAAGGAAGAACCCAGTCCTGGAAGGATTTATCACCTGCTGACTAACAAGCCCTTGGGCCTTGAATAAACATCAGTGGTACCCAGCCAGTAATCACCACGGGACTTGGGTGAAATCCAGGGCCATGCTGGCTTCAGGAATGACACAGCACATTCCCAGCTGTGGTGGCCATGGGGACAGACTCCTTCTGCTTAAGGAAAGAAGAGGAAAGCATAAAGGGGACTGTGTCTTGCAGCTTGGGTACCAGCATGGCCACAGTTGGGCAGAGTGCAAAGTGAACTCCTAAGGTTCCTGATTCCAGGCCTTGGCTCCTGGATAGCATTTCTGGGCCCACCCTGGGCCACAGGAGAGCACACTGCCCTAAAGGGAGAGACTCAGGCCTGGCAGCATTCACCACAAGCTGAATGAAGAGCCCCTGCGCTTTGAGCGAACATTGGCAGTAGCCAGGTGGTACTCACTGTGGGCCTGGAGCAGTGGTGGCCATGAGGAGTGACTACTTCTGCATGAGCAAAGGAGAGGTAATAGTAGGAACGTGATGATATGGTTTGGCTTTGTGTCGCCACCCAAATCTCATCTTGAATTTTAATGCCATAATCCCCATGTGTCGCATGAAGGACCCAGTGGGAGGTGATTGAATCGTAAGGGCAGTTTTCCCCCATACTGTTCTCATAATAGTGAGTGAGTTCTCATGAGATCTGACGGTTTTGTAAGGGGCTTCCCCCTTCCCTTGGCATTCATTCACTTCTCTCCTATCGCCATGTGAAGAGGTGTTTTCTACCATGATTTTAAGTTTCCTGAGGCCTTGCCAGCCATGCAGAACTGTGAGTCAATTAAACCTCTTTTCTTTAAAAAATTACCCTGTCTTGGGCAGTTCTTTATGGCAGCATGAGAACAGACTAATACAGAAGAACTGTGTCCCGTGGTTTGGCTGCCAGCTCAGCCACAGTAGAAACACCCTTAAAGACACTCATAGACTGAAAGTAGAGAAATGGAAAGATATTCCATGCAAATCAAAACCAAAAAAGAGCACGAATAGTGGCTATATTTATATCCGACAAAATAGATTCCAAGACAAAATATATAAAAAGAGACAAAGTTACCATGTAATGATAAAGGAGTCAATTCAACAAGAGGATATTACAATCGTAAGGGTGTATGTACCCAACACTGGAGCACCCAGATATATGAAACAATTATTACTAGAGGTAAAGAGGGAGATAAATCCCAATACAATAATAGCTGGAGACTTCAACACCTCACTTTCAGCTTTGGACAGATAATCCAGACAGAACATCAACAAAGAAACATTGGATTTAATCTGCACTCTAGACCAAATGGACCTAATAGGTATTTACAGGACATTTTAGCCAACAGCTGTAGAATCACATTCTTGTCCTCAGTACTTGGATCATTCTCAAGGATAAACCATATGTTAGGCCACAAAACAAGTTTTAAAAAGTTCAGAAAAATATTGAAGTCATATCAAATATTTTTTCTGACCAGGAATGGTATAAAACTGGAAATCAACGGCAAGAAGAACTTTGGAAACTACACGAACACCTGGAAGTTAAATAATATGCTCCTGAATGACCAGTGAGCCAATGAAGAAATTAAGAAGATAATTTAAAATTTTCTAGAGATAAAAGAAAATGGAAACACAACTTACCAAAACCTATGAGATACAGTGAAAGCAGTACTAAGAGGAAAGTTTATAGCAATCAGCACCTACAACAAAAAAGTAGAAAAACTTCAAATAGGGGGCAGAGCAAGATGGCCGAATAGGAACAGCTCCGGTCTCCAAATCCCGGCGTGAACAACACAGAAGACCGGTCGGTGATTTCTGCATTTTCAACTGAGGTACTGGGGTCATCTCACTGGGGAGTGCCAGACAATTGGTGCTGGTCAGCTGCTGCAGCCCGAGCAGCGAGAGCTGAAGCAGGGCGAGGCATTGCCTCACCTGGGAAGCGCAAGGGGGAAGGGAATCCCTTTTCCTAGCCAGGCGAACTGAGACACACAACACCTGGAAAATTGGGTAATTCCCACCCCAATACTGCGCTTTAAGCAAACGGGCACACCAGGAGATTATACCCACACCTGGCCGGGAGGGTCCCATGGCCACGGAGCCTCCCTCATTGCTAGCACAGCAGTCTGCGATCTAACCTCAAGGCAGCAGCGAGGCTGGGGGAGGGGCGCCCCCCATTGCTGAGGCTTACGTAAGTAAACAAAGCCGCTGGGAAGCTCGAACTGGGTGGAGCTCACAGCAGCTCAAGGAAACCTGCCTGTCCCTGTAGGCTCCACTTCTGGGGACAGGGCACAGCTAAAAAACAACAGGGGAAGCAGCAGAGGCCTGTGCAGACCCGAACGACTCTGTCTGACAGCTTTGAAGAGAGCAGTGGATCTCCCAACACGGAGGTTGAGATCTGAGAACAGTCAGACTGCCTGCTCAAGTGGGTCCCTGACCCCTGAGTAGCCTAACTGGGAGACATCCCCCACTAGGGGCAGTCTGACACCCCACACCTCACAGGGTGGAGTACACCCCTGAGAGGAAGATTCCAAAGTAAGAATCAGACAGGTACACTCGCTGTTCAGCAATATTCTATCTTCTGCAACCTCTGCTGCTGATACCCAGGCAAACAGGGTCTGGAGTGGACCTCAAGCAATCTCCAACAGACCTACAGCTGTGGGTCCTGACTATTAGAAGGAAAACTACCAAACAGGAAAAACATCAATATCAAAACCCCACCAGTACGTCACCATCATCAAAGACCAGAGGCAGATAAAACCACAAAGATGGGGAAGAAGCAGGGCAGAAAAGCTGGAAATTCAAAAAATAAGAGTGCATCTCCCCCTGCAAAGGAGCACAGCCCATCGCCAGCAACGGATCAAAGCTGGTCAGAGAATGACTTTGACAAGATGAGAGAAGAAGGCTTCAGTCCATCAAACTTCTCAGAGCTAAAGGAGGAATTACGTACCCAATGCAAAGAAACAAAAAATCTTGAAAAAAGAGTGGAAGAATTGATAGCTAGAATAATTAATGCAGAGAAGGTCATAAACGAAATGATGGAGATGAAAACCATGACACAAGAAATACGTGACAAATCCAGAAGCTTCAGTAACCGACTTGATCAACTGGAAGAAAGAGTATCAGCGCTGGAGGATCAAATGAATGAAATGAAGCGAGAAGAGAAACCAAAAGAAAAAAGAAGAAAAAGAAATGAACAAAGCCTGCAAGAAGTATGGGATTACGTAAAAAGACCAAATCTACGTCTGATTGGGGTGCCTGAAAGTGAGGGGGAAAATGGAACCAGGTTGGAAAACACTCTTCAGGATATCATACAGGAGAACTTCCCCAACCTAGTAGGGCAGGCCAACATTCAAATTCAGGAAATACAGAGAACACCACAAAGATACTCCTCGAGAAGAGCAACTCCAAGACACATAATTGCCAGATTCACCAAAGTTGAAATGAAGGAAAAAATCTTAAGGGCAGCCAGACAGAAAGGTCGGGTTACACACAAAGGGAAGCCCATCAGACTAACAGCAGACCTCTCGGCAGAAACTCTACAAGCCAGAAGAGAGTGGGGGCCAATATTTAACATTCTTAAAGAAAAGAATTTTCAACCCAGAATTTCATATCCAGCCAAACTAAGTTTCATCAGTGAAGGAGAAATAAAATCCTTTACAGATAAGCAAATGCTTAGAGATTTTGTCACCACCAGGCCTGCCTTACAAGAGACCCTGAAGGAAGCCCTAAACATGGAAAGGAACAACCGGTACCAGCCATTGCAAAAACATGCCAAAATGTAAAGACCATTGAGGCTAGGAAGAAACTGCATCAACTAACGAGCAAAATAACCAGTTAATATCATAATGGCAGGATCAAGTTCACACATAACAATATTAACCTTAAATATTAATGGACTAAATGCTCCAATTAAAAGACACAGACTGGCAAACTGGATAAAGAGTCAAGACCCGTCAGTCTGCTGTATTCAGGAGACCCATCTCACATGCAGAGACATACATAGGCTCAAAATAAAGGGATGGAGGAAGCTCTACCAAGCAAATGGAGAACAAAAAAAAAGGAGGGCTTGCAATCCTAGTCTCTGATAAAATAGACATTAAACCATCAAAGATCAAAAGAGACAAAGAAGGCCATTACATAATGGTAAAGGGATCAATTCAACAGGAAGAGCTAACTGTCCTAAATATATATGCACCCAACACAGGAGCACCCAGATTCATAAAGCAAGTCCTTAGAGACTTACAAAGAGACTTAGACTCCCATACAATAATAATGGGAGACTTCAACACTCCACTGTCAACATTAGACAGATCAACGAGACAGAAAGTTAACAAGGATATCCAGGAATTGAACTCATCTCTGCACCAAGCGGACCTAATAGACATCTATAGAACTCCACACCCCAAATCAACAGAATATACATTCTTCTCAGCACCACATCGCACTTATTCCAAAATTGACCACATAATTGGAAGTAAAGCACTCCTCAGCAAATGTTAAAGAACAGAAATTATAACAAACTGTCTCTCAGACCACAGTGCAATCAAACTAGAACTCAGGACTAAGAAACTCAATCAAAACTGCTCAACTACATGGAAACTGAACAACCTGCTCCTGAATGACTACTGGGTACATCACGAAATGAAGGCAGAAATAAAGATGTTCTTTGAAACCAATGAGAACAAAGATACAACATACCAGAATCTCTGGGACACATTTAAAGCAGTGTGTAGAGGGAAATTTATAGCACTAAATGCCCACAAGAGAAAGCTGGAAAGATCTAAAATTGACACTCTAACATCACAATTAAAAGAACTGGAGAAGCAAGAGCAAACACATTCAAAAGCTAGCAGAAGGCAAGAAATAACTAAGATCAGAGCAGAACTGAAGGAGATAGAGACACAAAAACCCTCCAAAAAATCAATGAATCCAGGAGTTGGTTTTTTGAAAAAATCAACAAAATTGACAGACCGCTAGCAAGACTAATAAAGAAGAAAAGAGAGAAGAATCAAATAGACGCAATAAAAAATGATAAAGGGGATATCACCACGGACTCCACAGAAATACAAACTACCATCAGAGAATACTATAAACACCTCTACACAAATCAACTAGAAAATCTAGAAGAAATGGATAATTTCCTGGACACTTACACTCTTCCAAGACTAAACCAGGAAGAAGTTGAATCCCTGAATAGACCAATAGCAGGCTCTGAAATGGAGGCAATAATTAATAGCCTACCAACCAAAAAAAGTCCAGGACCAGATGGATTCACAGCTGAATTCTACCAGAGGTACAAAGAGGAGCTGGTACCATTCCTTCTGAAACTATTCCAATCAATTGAAAAAGAGGGAATCCTCCCTAACTCATTTTATGAGGCCAACATCATCCTGATACCAAAGCCTGGCAGAGACACAACAAAAAAAGAGAATTTTAGACCAATCTCCCTGATGAACATCGATGCAAAACTCCTCAATAAAATACTGGCAAACCGGATTCAGCAGCACATCAAAAAGCTTATCCACCATGATCAAGTGGGCTTCATCCCTGGGATGCAAGGCTGGTTCAACATTCGCAAATCAATCAACGTAATCCAGCATATAAACAGAACCAAAGACAAGAACCACATGATTATCTCAATAGATGCAGAAAAGGCTTTTGACAAAATTCAACAGCCCTTCATGCTAAAAACGCTCAATAAATTCGGTATTGATGGAACGTACCTCAAAATAATAAGAGCTATTTATGACAAACCCACAGCCAATATCATACTGAATGGGCAAAAACTGGAAAAATTCCCTTTGAAAACTGGCACAAGACAGGGATGCCCTCTCTCACCACTCCTATTCAACATAGTGTTGGAAGTTCTGGCTAGGGCAATCAGGCAAGAGAAAGAAATCAAGGGTATTCAGTTAGGAAAAGAGGAAGTCAAATTGTCCCTGTTTGCAGATGACATGATTGTGTATTTAGAAAACCCCATCGTCTCAGCCCAAAATCTTCTTAAGCTGATAAGCAACTTCAGCAAAGTCTCAGGATACAAAATTAATGTGCAAAAATCACAAGCATTCTTATACACCAGTAACAGACAAACAGAGAGCCAAATCATGAATGAACTTCCATTCACAATTGCTTCAAAGAGAATAAAATACCTAGGAATCCAACTTACAAGGGATGTAAAGGACCTCTTCAAGGAGAACTACAAACCACTGCTCAGTGAACTAAAAGAGGACACTAACAAATGGAAGAACATACCATGCTCATGGATAGGAAGAATCAATATCGTGAAAATGGCCATACTGCCCAAGGTTATTTATAGATTCAGTGCAATCCCCATCAAGCTACCAATGAGTTTCTTCACAGAATTGGAAAAAACGGCTTTAAAGTTCATATGGAACCAAAAAAGAGCCTGCATTGCCCAGACAATCCTAAGTCAAAA
This sequence comes from Piliocolobus tephrosceles, assembly GCF_002776525.5. Classification (NCBI taxonomy): domain Eukaryota; kingdom Metazoa; phylum Chordata; class Mammalia; order Primates; family Cercopithecidae; genus Piliocolobus; species Piliocolobus tephrosceles. The sequence goes on along the minus strand of NC_045444.1, from coordinate 69,116,930 downwards.
GAACAAAGCTGGAGGCATCACGCTACCTGACTTCAAACTATACTACAAGGCTACAGTAACCAAAACAGCATGGTACTGGTACCAAAACAGAGATATAGACCAATGGAACAGAACGGAGTCCTCAGAAATAATACCACACATCTACAGCCATCTGATCTTTGACAAACCTGAGAGAAACAAGAAATGGGGAAAGGACTCCCTATTTAATAAATGGTGCTGGGAAAATTGGCTAGCCATAAGTAGAAAGCTGAAACTGGATCCTTTCCTTACTCCTTATACGAAAATTAATTCAAGATGGATTAGAGACTTAAATGTTAGACCTAATACCATAAAAACCCTAGAAGAAAACCTAGATAGTACCATTCAGGACATAGGCATGGGCAAGGACTTCATGTCTAAAACACCAAAAGCAATGGCAGCAAAAGCCAAAATTGACAAATGGGACATGATTAAACTAAAGAGCTTCTGCACAGCAAAAGAAACTACCATCAGAGTGAACAGGCAACCTACAGAATGGGAGAACATTTTTGCAATCTACTCATCTGACAAAGGGCTAATATCCAGAATCTACAAAGAACTCAAACACATGTACAAGAAAAAAACAAACAACCCCATCCAAAAGTGGGCAAAGGATATGAACAGACATTTCTCAAAAGAAGACATTCATACAGCCAACAGACACATGAAAAAATGCTCATCATCACTGGCCATCAGAGAAATGCAAATCAAAACCACAATGAGATACCATCTCACACCAGTTAGAATGGCAATCATTAAAAAGTCAGGAAACAACAGGTGCTGGAGAGGATGTGGAGAAATAGGAACACTTTTACACTGTTGGTGGGATTGTAAACTAGTTCAACCATTATGGAAAACAGTATGGCGATTCCTCAGGGATCTAGATCTAGATGTACCATATGACCCAGCCATCCCACTACTGGGTATATACCCAAAGGATTATAAATCATGCTGCTATAAAGACACATGCACACGTATGTTTATTGCGGCACTGTTCACAATAGCAAAGACTTGGAATCAACCCAAATGTCCATCTGTGACAGACTGGATTAAGAAAATGTGGCACATATACACCATGGAATATTATGCAGCCATAAAAAAGGATGAGTTTGAGTCCTTTGTAGGGACATGGATGCAGCTGGAAACCATCATTCTCAGCAAACTATCACAAGAAGAGAAAACCAAACACCGCATGTTCTCACTCATAGGTGGGAACTGAACAATGACATCACTTGGACTGGGGAAGGGGAACATCACACATCGGGGCCTATCATGGGGAGGGGGGAGGGGGGAAGGATTGCATTGGGAGTTATACCTGATATAAATGACGAATTGATGGGTGCTGACGAGTTGATGGGTGCAGCACACCAACATGGCACAAGTATACATATGTAACAAACCTGCACGTTATGCACATGTACCCTAGAACTTAAAGTATAATAAAAAAAAGAAAAAGAAAAAGAAAAAAAGAAAAAAAAAGATCATATCATCTACATTACTATGTGGAAGGAATAAACAATTTCTTCAAAAAAAAAAAAAAAGAAAAACTTCAAATAAAAAGCTAACCATACATCTGTATAAACTAGAAGAGCAAGAGCAAACCAAACAAAAAATTAGTAGAAGAAAATAAATAATAAATATTCGAGCAGAAATAAATTAAATTGAAATGGAAAAAGATAAACAAAATTGACAGACTTTTAGTCAGACTAACACTCTGAGTCAGAGTTCCCTTCTGACCTAGAGTGTGTCTAGAATAAGAGAGAGAAGACTAAATAAACAAAATCACAGGTGGAGGAGACATTACAACTGATACCCCAGATATTCAAAGGATCATTACAGACTACTACGAGCAACTGTATGCCAATAATTGCAAAACCTAGAAAAAGTGAAAAAATCCTAGAAACATACAACCTACTGAGACTAAACCATATAAAAATCCAAAACCTGAATAGACCAATAACAAGGAACGAGATCAAAGCCATAATAAAAAGTCTGCCAGCAAAGAAAAGTCCAGGACCCAGTGGCTTTTCTCCTGAATTTTATAAAACATTTAAAGCAGGACTAAAATCAATCCTATTCACACTATTTTGAAAAATAGAGGAGGAAGCAATATTACCAAATGTATTTTATGAAGTTAGCATTACCCTGATACCAAAATCACACAAAGACACGTTAGAAAAAAGCTGGAAGCATTCCCTTTGAAAACCGGCACAAGACAAGGATGCCTTCTCACCACTCCTATTAAACGCAGTATTGGAAGTTCTGGCCAGGGAAACCAGGCAAGAGAAAGAAATAAAGGATATTCAAATAGGAAGAGAGGTAGACACATTGTCTCTGTTTGCAGATGACATGAGTGTATAGTTAGAAAACCCCATCATCTCAGCCCAAAACCTCCTTAAGCTGATAAGCAACTTCAGCAAAGGCTCTGGATACAAAATCAATGTGCAGGCCGGGCGCGGTGGCTCAAGTCTGTAATCCCAGCACTTTGGGAGGCCGAGACGGGTGGATCACGAGGTCAGGAGATCGAGACCATCCTGGCTAACACGGTGAAACCCTGTCTCTACTAAAAAAATACAAAAACTAGCCGGGCGAGGTGGCGGGCCCCTGTAGTCCCAGCTACTCGAGAGGCTGAGGCAGGAGAATGGCGTGAACCTGGGAGGCGGAGCTTGCAGTGAGCTGAGATCTGGCCACTGCACTCCAGCTTGGGCGACAGAGCGAGACTCCGTCTCAAAAAAAAAAAAAAAAAAAAA
>NC_045444.1:69073130-69114062 GCF_002776525.5 Piliocolobus tephrosceles | reverse complement strand
AAAAAAATGGAAATACCTAGGAATACAACTCACAAGGGATGTGAAGGACCTCTTTAAGGAGAACTACAAACCACTGCTCAAGGAAATAAGAGAGGACACAAACAAATGGAAAAACATTCCATGCTCATGGATAAGAAGAATCAATATTGTGAAAATGGCCATACTGCCCAAAGTAATGTGCAGATTCAGTGGTATTCCGAACAAGCTACCATTGACTTTCTTCACAGGATTAGAAAAAAACTAATTTAAATTTCATATGGAAAAAAACAAAGCTCATATAGCCAAGACAATCCTAAGCAAAAAGAACAAAGCTGTAGGCATCACATTACCTGACTTCAAACTATATACTACAAGCCTACAATAACCAAAACAGCATGGTACTGGTACCAAAACAGATATATAGGCCAATGGAACAGAACAGAGGCCTCAGAAATAATGCCACACATCTACAACCATCTGATCTTAGACAAAGCTGACAAAAACAAGCAACGGAGAAAGGATTCCCTATTTAATAAATGGTGCTGGGAAAACTGGCTAGCCATATGCAGAAAACCGAAACTGGACCCCTTCCTTACACCTTATATAAAAATTAACTCAAGATGGATTAAAGACTTAAGCTTAAGACCTAAAACCATAAAAATCCTAGAAGAAAATCTAGGCAATACCATTCAGGGAATAGGCATGGGCAAAGACTTCATTACTAAAACACCAAAAGCAATTACAACAAAGGCCAAAATTGACAAATGGGATCTAATTAAACTAAAGAGCTTCTGCACAGCAAAAGAAACTATCATGAGAGTGAATGGGCAACCTACAGAATGGGAGAAAATTTTTGCAATCTATCCATCTGACAAAGGGCTAATATACAGATCTACAAGGAACTTCAACAAAAATATACAAAAAAAAAAAACAAAAAAACCTCATCAAAAAGTGGGTGAAGGATATGAACAGACACTTCTCAAAAGAAGACATTTATGTGGCCAACAAACATATGAAAAAAAAGCTCGTCATCACTGGTCTTTAGAGAAATGCAAATCAAAAGCACAATGAGATACCATCTCATGCCAGTTAGAATGGTGGTCATTAAAAAGTCAGGAAACAACAGATACTGGAGAGGATGTGGAGAAACAGGAATGCGTTTACACTGTTGGTGGGAGTATAAATTAGTTCAACCATTGTAGAAGACAGTGGGGCAATTCCTCAAGGATCTAGAACCAGAAATACCATTTGACCCAGCAGTTCCATTACTGGGTATATACACAAAGGATTATAAATCATTCTACTATAAAGACACATGCACACCTATCGTTATTGCAGCACTATATACAACAGCAAAGACTTGGAACCAACCAAAATGCCCATCAATGATAGATTGGATAAAGAAAATGGCATATATACACCATGGAATACCGTGCAGCCATAAAAAAGAATGAGTTCATGTCCTTTGCAGGGACATGGAAGAAGCTAGAAACCATCATTCTCAGCAAACTAACATAGAAACAGAAAACCAAACAACAAATGTTCTCACTCATAAGTAGGAGTTGAACAATGAGAACATATGGACACAAGGAGGGGAATATCACACACTGGGGCCTGTCGAGGGGTGGGAGGTAAGGGAAGGGATAGCATTAGGAGATATACCTAATGCATGTGGAGCTTAAAACCTAGATGACAGGTTGAAGGGTGCAGCAAACCACCCTGGCACATGTGTACCTATGTAAAAAACCCCCAAGTTCTGCACATGTATACCAGAAATAAAAGTATAATAATAATAAAAAGGACACATTAAAAAAGAAAACTATTGACCCATATCCCTGATGAACATTGATATATACCCAAAAGAAAGGAGATTAGTATATCAAAGAGATATTTGCATTCCCATGTTTATTGTGACACTATTCACAACAGCCAAGATTTGGAAGCAATCTAAGTGTCCATCAACAGATGAATGGATAAATAACATGTAGTACATATACATAATGGAGTACTATTCAATCATAAAAAAGGATGAGATCTCGTCCTTTGGAAAAACATGTATTAGAACTGGAGAACATTATGTTAAGTCAAATAAGGCTGGCACAGAAAGACAAACTTCACATGTTCTCCCTCCTTTGTGGGAGCTAAAAATTAAAACAATTGAATACAGGGAGATAGACAGCAGAATGATGGTTATCAGAAGCTGGAAAGAATTGTGGGGGCATGAAGGGGAGAAGTGTGATGGTTAATGGGTATTAAAATATAGTTAGATTGAATAAGATCTAGTATTTGATAGCACAACAGGGTGACTACAGTCAACAATAATTTATTGTACATCTTAAAATAACTATTACTGAAATATTTGTAACACAAAGAAATGATAAATGCTTGAGATAATGGATACCCCATTTACCCTGATGTGATTATTATGTATGTATGTATGTATGTACGTATTCATTTTTAAGACAGAGTCTCACTCTGTTGCCCAGGCTGGAGTGCAGTGGTGCAATCTTGGCTCATGGCAACCTCCGCCTCCCGGATTCAAGTGATTCTTCTGCCTCAGCCTCCTGAGTCGCTGGGAGTACAAACGCCCACCACCATGGCTGGCTAATTTTTGTATTTTGAGTAGAGATGGAGTTTTACCATCTTGGTCAGGCTGGTCTCTAAACCTGACTTCAAGCAATCTGCCCTTGGCCTCCCAAAGTGCTGGGATTACAGGCGTGAGCCACTACGCCTGACCTCCTGACATGATTATTATGTATTGTATGTTTGTATCAAAGTATCTCATGTATTCCATAAATATATATGCCTACTATGTACCCATAAAAATTAAAAAGAAAATAATTGGTTATAAATTATAGGCTGAATCAGTCTGGATCCAATCTGGAGAGATAAATCACAAAATAGTTTGATCAGAGAGAGTTTAATATAAGGATTTATTAACTGTAATGCGACTGAAGTAATGAGGGATTGTCTAAAAACAAAGAAGTAAAAAGAATTCTAAATATAGGAATAGCAGCTATAAAAAGCAGCCACTCACTCCTAGGGCTAAGACAAAATATTCAAGGAAGAAAGGGGTAGAGCCTGACCAGTAAATGAAAAATAAATTAAAGATAATAATAAAGGAAGAGGGACTGCATGTCGAAATACCAGTCTTGTTATTTAAGATTGTCCCCATCCCTAACACTTGGGCAGAGTGAAGTCATGAGTCACTGGATTGCTGAGTTGTTGACCAACAGAACTTACTGAAACTGTACCTTCTAAGATGCAAAGTGTTGAAAATGGCTGTCTTGTGCGTATAGTCTTTTTACCCCTGGCTGCCACATAATGGGCCTTGGGCCTGGAATACTTCCTAATGGAGAGTCTTCCTAGCCTGTACCGGGTTTATTGCCTTGCATGGGATTACATTTTCCTATTTTAGATACAATATGTACTCCTTTTTTCTGCTTAAGCACATTTATCAGTGGCCCTCAGGCATGTCCCCAGATTTCTATATTTGACATCCCATTGGGGAGGTCAGGGTCTTTCTACTGCAGCAGAAAGTGAGGTGTGTGCAGCTACACAACCCGTGTTGAGTTAGAATGAATCCACCCTTCCTTTCCTCTTGCTGTAAATAAACACTGTACCACTTTAGCCTGGTGTAGCTATGGTCTGTTCTCCGTGGCCTCAAATCATGCATTGGTCTCTTCCCCGGGTAATGCTTACATGCCTTTTAACTTTGACCACACAGTTTGGCCACTCAGTGAACAGTGGAACACCAGGCAAAGCTGTTGACAGAGGGTGTTTCAACAGAGGTGCTCTGCTACAAAACTACCCCAGGGTGTTACCTGGAAAAGCTGCTAGCCGGGGTGGCAATGGAGGGAGGGGGGCGGTGCTGCAGATGCCAAGTGCTAGAGAAGCCACCTGCACAATAGGACCAAATGGTGAAGTTGTGAGTACTGTATGATCCTGACACTGGGAAAGTCGTCTGTACTGAAAACTTGACAAGCAAGCACAACAGAACCAGGTAGAAAGGCCCCTCCTCTTCAACACAGCATCTTCTACTGACAAAGTGTGACATCATTCATTCCAACTGTCAAAGGAAAAATGTTTCAAGGGCAAATCTCCACTTTTGCAGAGTGGGCAATAAAGAGTGGACTTGGAGTTGACAGATGATAAATTGATCATTAGCACATAAATAGTTGTTATTTTATATCTAGAGTGAAGGCAAAATCCTATTATACTGGGTACTCTTGCTGGTTATTTAATCAGCTTTTTAACTTTTATATAATTTGATAGACTTTACCGTAGAAAAAGGGCACAGATATTTGCTGCTGCTTGGGGTTCTGTGCGGATCCTGTTTTAGACCTATCATTCCAAACTGCCATCTTCATGCACTGTCAGAACATGGCTACACATGCGCATTGTGGGTCATCTGCCAGAGCTTCAACTGTCATCTTCAATAGGTAGCTTATTGTTGTAACAACATGCATCTTTTTTTCCCCTTCCTTCCTCCCTTCCTTCTAAAAAGCAATTTTTGAATTCCTGATATGGTACACATGCATTTTTATATGCTTGCTGTAGATAAACAACATAGTTAGGGAAGGGGACAATTTTAAATAAAGTGGTCAGGGAAGGCTTTACTAAGTAGGTAACATTCAGAGATCTGATATCTCTAGGGGAAAAGTGCTCCATCCAGGTAGAGGGAACAGCAGGGGTGAAGGGAGACCTTGGTTATGTGTTTTCAAGGAACAGCAAAGAGGCCAAGGGGTTTGAAGCAGAGAGAGGAAGAAAGCAGTCAACAATGAAGTCAAAGATATAACAGCCTGTTTGCATGAGCGTGGGAGGTGCGTGCCTCACTATGTACAAATAATCTCAATGCAGTAATGGCTAGAATGTAAGGTAATTTAATCTGACAGTAATTCAGCATCTTCTCTTAACTTAAATAAGGTGTTCTATTGAATTTTCATTGCCAATTTGTCTACAGCGATGCCAATTATAAACTCTTACTTTAGGTTTTCTTTTGTGTTTTTTGAGACAGAGTCTCGCTCTGTCACCCAGACTGGAGTGCAGTGGCACAATCTCAGTTCACTGCAACCTCTGCCTCCCAGGTTCAAGCAATTCTCCTGCCTCAGCCTCCCAAGTAGCTGGGACTACAGGCATGTGCCACCACACCCGACTAATTTTTTTTTTTTTTTTTGTATTTTTAGTAGAGACAGGGTTTCACTGTATTGGCCAGGCTGCTCTTGAACTCCTGACATCGTGATCCGCCTACCTTGGCCTCACAAAATGCTGAGATTACAGGTGTGACCACCGCACCCAGCCGGCTTTTCATTTCTTGAAGAGACTGGAACAACAAATCTTCATAGATCTAAACTAACTTACATTTTAAAATACAAAATTGTGTGTCTTGCCAACAGATTTTTTTTTTTTTTGAGACAGAGTCTCACTCTGTCACCTAGAAATGCAGTGGTGCTATCTCGGCTCACTGCAACCTCCGCCTCAGGGTCAAGTGATTCTCCTACCTCAGCCTCCGAGAAGCTGGGATTACAGGCACCCACCACCACGCCCAGGTAATTTTTGTATTTTTAGTAATGGGGTTTTGCCATATTGGCCAGGCTGATCTTGAACTCCTGGCCTCAAGTGATCTACCTCCTTGGCCTCCCAAAATGTTGGGATTACAGGCATGAGCCACCGCACCTGGCCACCAACAGATTTTTTAACCCAGAATTTGACAGCAAATAAGTGTTACATCTTTTAAAACAAACACCTTCAAAGAAATATATTAATGGAGAAATATTAAACATATCATTTTTATTAAAGTATATCAACACCTAGAAACAATAAAGGGTACATGATGAATATGTATAAAAATAAGTAACTCAAAGGTTTACTTGAAATAGAAAAGTCTAACTGTAAGTTATTTTTTAAGTGTACATCTATGGAAACAAACCATAAATTTGCTGATTATAATGCCATTTTATGTATTGCAAGAATATATAGCTTCAAAGTCTTCTGGTTTAAATTCCTAAATAACTACAGGGTTAACTAAATATGTTCAGGATCCTTCAGGCACAAAAATCAACTATTTAGAGTCACCTGGAACAAATAAATAAGTAATCATGCCACATTTTTGTTGTTTTTAAATTTATCATGGTTTTGCTTATAAATGTATTGACTCATTGAGTTAACTCTGTAAGGTTATAAGATGATATCTGATTTATACTTGCTATATTTATGACTACCTATATACATTTGAACAATCTGAGTTACAAATAATCATGCTGACAAATTCAGGTTTCCCCACTACTACTGAAATGATCAGAGTCTAAGCCGAAAAAGAAAATCCATATTCATACATTTTAATCAAGGTTCAGTGGGGAGGAAGGGAAGAAAAAGTAAAACTGCAAACAAAATGTTAAATACTATACTCCATTTCCTTTGAAATATTTGATTTTGAATTACTATATTGGTCTAAATTTTGCCTCCAAAAATCTAAGAAAAATATCGTTTGGGTTTTCCAAAAATCTACATACTTCTTGAGTTTTTGATTCAAATTTTATGTAATCAGAAACCTATTTTAAAGCACAAAATTAGAAAACCATTTAAAAATTATTAACTTCAATTAATCTCAGATAAATAGAGTTGTATTGTATGCTCCACTGCCTTTGTTCTACTCATCTTTTTCAGTTTGTTGTTTAAAGCCTCTATATTTGTTTTCAATGTTTAAAAAGACATACTGTTTTCATTTTCCCTTTCCTTTAAAAAATGGCAGAATAATCAATTTAAAAACAAAGAGGCAAAAACTCCTTGAAATATTTTTCCTCTCCTTTAAAACTGACCTATATTTGGTGTACATATCTTTAAGTTTACAATATGTGAGAAAGAGGATCGTAATGATAAAGATCCTTTTTAAAAATAACTCGGAATGACAGAGTGATTTATCTCCATGGGAAGTGCAATAAACATATTGTATTGTATATATGACCTTATGTTTTACTTGGTGCCCCTAAAAGACTGAATTATATTCATTGATCTATTTTTAATACAGTGAACTACAATTTAAGATTAAAACAAACTTGAGGCTCAAAGCACTTCTGTAGAAGACACAAAAGATAAATGTTTGAATCTTACCCAGATCACTACAAGCAACAACTAAGTATATAAACCACAGACATAAATAATACACAATCCAGGCCAGGTGCAGTGGCTCACACCGTAATCCCAGCACTTTGGGAGACCAAAGCGGGTGGATCACTTGTGGTCATGAGTTCGAGACCAGCTGGACCAGCATGGTTAAACCCCGTCTCTACCAAAAAAATACAAAATTAGCTGGGCATGGTGGTACATGCCTGTAATCCCGGCTACTCGGGAGGCTAATGCAGGAGAATTGCTTGAAGCTGGGAGGCAGAGGTTGCAGTGAGCCAAGATCATGCCACTGCACTCCAGCAGTAAGAGCAAAACTGTCTCAAATAATAATAATATCATTAAGAGCAAAACTCCATCTCAAATAACAATAATAATACATGATCCATTATTAACAAATTCTATCAAGGCTTCATGTGACATTTAATGGCTGAAAACTAAACAGGACTCAGCAAAATAAAATGTATTTAAATACATGCTTTCTTGTGAAAGAAGGCTCATCCAGTGATACTGACCATAGAGAGAAACTATACATCACTCTCATATTTAAGAGGGTTCTGCCTGCCTTGGTTGGCTTCAAAGAACTCACTGTAGGTTGATTATATTTAGACTGGTTCTCAGCAGAAGCAAAGAGTTCATAACATCACAAGTGATGGTATCTTGTCAGGGTGTAAGCAATCTCAAAACATAACTTGCATTTATCACTTCTACTTTTTGCTCATGACAGCACATGAAAGCCTGCCTTCTCAAATGCACAGATGTGCTCAATATGTACTTTCCATCTATGCTTGCTCTCTATAATGTATATTTAAGAAGAGCTCAAGACTTTTAAAACTAAAATCTACATGGCAATGATATCTTCTAAGTCATGAAAAACTATTTGGAAACTCTCAGGCCAGGCATGGTGGCTGACGCCTGTAATCCTAGCACTTGGTAGGCTGAGGCGAGAGTTTGAGATCAGCCTGGGCAACATGGCAAGACTCCTGTCTCTACAAAAAAAAAAAAAAAAAAAAAATTAGCCAGAGGTGGTGGTGCACAGCTGTAGTCTCAGTCACTCAGGAGACTGAGGTGGGAGGATTGCTTGAGCCCAGGAGGTAGAGGCTGCAGTGCATTGTGTTCATACCACTCCACTCTAGTCTGGGTGACAGAGCAAGACCCTGTCTTGAAAAAAAAAAAAGAAAAGAAAATAAACTGTCCTAATCAATTAATTTTAAGTATACCTTATTCTGAAGAAAAAAATCAAAATCTTTAAGCAAATTTACAATGTACAGAGCTCAGTCCTGCAAATACGGAGACATTAAAGAAAAAAGAACCTACTCAAAGGCCAAAGATAAAACTGTAAATGACTGTGGGTTTCCTAAAAGTATATTTAAAGTTTCTTACAAAACCATAACCCTTCTCCCCTAAAAAATATGTTCTCTGGTAGAATACTGAAGCAGAAAACAGGCCAATGAACAATGATCTTGCAGTATCAAACATTTTCTCAAACAATTATGACATAGGATCAAAAAACAGAATGCTAGGCACCCAAGATAAAAAGCACAAAATGTAAGAGAATAGATCACCTATTCAAAGAACCAAAGCTCATAAGAATATATGAGAGAACATCTATACATTAAAAAAAGAAGAAGAAAGAAAGAAAGAAAATCAGATAATAGAATTGAAAAAACCAAAATGAGGCCGGACGCAGTGGCTCACGCCTGTAATCCCCGCATTTAGGAAGGCCAAGGTGGGTGGGTCACCTGAGGTCAGGAGTTCAAGACCAGCCTGGCCTACATGGTGAAACTCCGTCTCTACTAAAACTACAAAAATTAGCCAGGCATGGTGGCAGGCACCTATAATCCCAGCTACTTGGGAGACTGAGGCAGGAGAATCGCTTGAACCCAGGAGGCAGAGGTTGCAGTGAGCCGAGATTGTGCCATTGCACTCCAGCCTGGGTGACAACAGCCAAATTATATCTCAAATAAAAAAAAAAAAAGAAGAAGAAGAAGAAGAAAGAAGGAAGAAGAAGAAGGAGAAGGAGAAGGAGAAGAAGGAGAAGGAGGAGGAGGAGGAGGAGGAGGAGGGGGAGGAGGAGGAGGAGAAGGAGGAGGAGAAGGAGGAGGAAACAAGAAGAAGAAGAAGAAGAAAACAAAACGAAAAGTGTATATTTTTCATAAGAGAACACAGGAATTTTGTGAATATTGTAGCCACTATATAAATATTGTATAAACCTTCAGATACTGGTTATCTCTTTTGGGAGATTTAAGGTATTCATTTTTAATCTTGAAAAGATTCTTTAAAAAGAAATTTACTTCCCTCTGAAATAGTAAGTTAAGTAGCACTTCAAGCTTTTCCTTCATAAAAACAGTTGCTGGAACAGAAAAATAGGCTTATTAATTAAATGATTCTCTCCATGCTCTAAATACACATTTTAAATGTAAACCTTCTTCTTCTACAGAAAGCAATGATTACTAATACTTTGCAGTTTTCCCTTAGCAATTTAAAAAAGCATTTAATCACACATTATAATAACAAAGAGAAAGTAATGACATTTGAAATTTACTTATACAGTAGGTCAGGACATTCAAATTGACCTCCATTTATGCATAAAAAAGGCAAGAGAAAAAAGGGAGTTTTGCTAGTCTACTCTCCAAAGAAGGGAAAAGATGGCTATAGAAGCCAGTTCAGAAACTACAGTTGTCCATTGTCTGCTATAATGCAACTCAAGAACTGTTCTCCTGTATTCTGTCACACTTATTGCTTTCTTTGCCCTCTTGATATGTACGAAGCTGCTCCATGAAGCCAGAATTTGGACATATGGAAGGTCTTGCATTTTTCACCAAAGAAAAAGCACTGGTAAATGAGGTTTGCTCAGAATTCATCAGGAAGCCTATTACAATTGCAGCAGCCCTGGAAACTCCTGCATTACAATGAACAAGAACCACTCCATCCTACAAAAAAAAAAAAAAAATCTTCATTATTCATTTGAGAAAGGTTATTAAATCAATTGTACATTCTTATACTACTTGAAATTATAAAGTAAATATTGTTTTATCGATTTATTTGATTCAACTTATTTGATTACTGAAATAAAATTCATTACCCACAACAAATGGAAACTCAATCAGTCAATCAATGAGTTAACCTATACCTTTACCTATAACCCTATAACCTATACCTATAACCCTCACCTACTAACCCATGATTGAAATGCTTTAATGATGTTTGGAATTCTGAAACAGTATCTTTCATTAAACTAAAGTAATCCAGTAAAGAACACATTAAAACCTAACAACTTAGTAGCCAAATGTATCGGTAAACACAAAAACCTAATAACTTCAAATGTATCAGTAAAGTACACATGAAAACCTAACAACTTAGTAGCCAAATGTTTCGGTAAAGTACACATAAAACCTAACAACTTAGTAGACAAGTGTATATAAATAAGAAAAAAACCGCAGGAAATACATGTGGAAACACAAAATAAAATCATAACTATAAAGTAAACAGAAAGCCAGAAATATTCCAGAGTATACTTAGTGTTCTCATAAATAAGCTAGTGCCAGTGGCTTGCAAATCTGTTTAAATAATCAGCAAGGAAAAAATTTTCTACCCTTGGACATATTTTATTCTGGCAGGAAGTTACTTAAAAATATTTAAACTTGTGAGGTAGTAAAATGTGACACAAATAGTTCATAACAATGTGAAGTGGAAAAGGTAATCAGACACCAGCATGAGGTCAATAAATGAAAAAACGTTTCAGGTAACTTGCAAATGATACTTTCCAAGTGAAAAGAGACACAGCACAAGACCAATGCTCACGGGGGCAATATTGTATTAATAATGAATGTGATAGATCTGATGGGACAGTATTGATACAGCTTGGCCCATCTGAAGCCTTTAAAAAGTTAATGATCGAAATGAAACGTGGTGAACCGTGAGCATACCCTCCAGAATTAGACATTTTAGTTACTTCATTTCCTGATTCTTTATTTGGTACAACACAAAAAAAGATGAGAGCAGGAGGAAAAAAATATGCTACCAAAAACCCTCTACCCAGAGCACATATTAACAATACTACTGTTATGACTCATCAGATTATTTTACTTCTGCAAGGCAGTTTTGTGACTCATACATCTGTTGCAAAACTCCTTTCCTTGATCTGCTGTAACAAATTTGCAAGTGCATCTCTTTTCAAGAAAGCCAAATTTTTAATAACAAAATCAGTTAACATTTTGAAAATCCTCATATAAAAAAGGACGATATCAATTGCTTTCTTTTTTCACATCTTACATTACTATGGGATATACTGTTTTCTATAGATATTTATGACTCCTTTTCAAACTTCAACAGTTTTTATATAAGAAAAGCAAAACACAAATATTCACTATACACCTTGGGAACTTTTCTCATTTTGTAGCAATAGCCCATTTTTACAAAACCTAAGATGTTTAAAAATTATATTAAGGTAACTGATGAAAATTATTAATGAACTTCATTTAGCATAAAACAAATTAATTAGATACTCCAAAGAAACTTGCAATCATAAGTTTAATAAGCAAGAGATACCCTTCAATGTCACTTTTAATATTTCCTGCTTATATACTAGTCGGCTTTACTTTACGATCCATACATAGGCTTTTGAACATGAAACTAGTTTTATTTTCAGTCTTACACAATGTGCATCCAATTTTAGCTAATGTTTTAAAGTGATATTATTTTCTTCTTCTTTCTACTTTATATAATAGCTGTTTTTCTATAGCTTTTCAATTTACCTACTTTCTACCTTTTGATTATTCGTTAGGTATCATATTGTCCTTGACAGTATTTCCAGAGAAATTATTGGCTTTATATCCCTTTTTCAGAGCTCAAAACAGTAACAAACAATTTATCAAGCATTTTTTTTTTCTTTGCATTTGCTGTTGTCCTATGCCTAGAAGACCTTTGCTCTTCTTGGTACAGCTAATTCTGACTTCTGTTCTAAGACTCCCTCTTTCCAAGTGAAATGAGGGCAGGAGGAATGTCTTGGCCATCTTTGTATGCCTAGTAGTTAGTGCAATTCTTGGCATATAGTAGGTATTCCATAACTGTTTGCTAAGTGAATAAATTTGTTCTGCATTTCTGAAAGGAAAGTGTTCTTTCAAAAATTCAAAATCACCATTTTGCTATGGGCAAGTAGTAACTTATAGGCAGATAGTAATTATGCTATGTTATTTCCATTTCACAGAGTTGTCTTTGTTCTTGTGCCGTTACAGTTTTCAACTAGATTGCAAGCTCCTGGAGGGCAGCAATGTGTATCCCTCACATCTCCTCAGAATAAGTAATTAATATTCCTTAACGGTAACTGAGCCAAGCCCAGGTGTTTTTCCTTATATTTAACTTCCATTAAAACTTTAGTATCTCCAGGCACGGTGGCTCACACCTGTAATCCCAGCACTTTGGGAAGCTGAGGCAGGTGGATCACAGGTCAGGAGTTCGAGACCAGCCTGGCCAACATGGTGAAACCCCCATCTATACTAAAAATACAAAAATTAGCTGGCATGGTGGTGGGTGCTTGTAATCCCAGCTATTTGGGAGGCTGATGCAGGAGAATCGGTTGAACTCAGGAGGCAGAGGTTGCAGTGAGCTGAGATCGTGCCACTGCACTCCAGCCTGGTTGGTGAGTGAGACTCTGTCTCAAAACAAAAACAAAAACAAAAAAAACCTTGGGCATAAGCACTACTCATAATAGCAAAGACATGGAAAATGGAATCAACTCAATGCCGATCATTGATAGTCTGTATAATGAAAATGTGATATATATACCCCATGGAATACTATGCAGCCATAAAAGGAATGAGATCATGTCCTTTGCAGGGACATAGGTGGAGTTGGAAGCCATTATCCTTAGCAAACTGACACAGGAACAGAAAACCAAACACCGCATGTCTCACTTATAGGTGGAAGCTGAACAATGTGAACACATAGACACATGGAAGGGAACAACACAAACTGGGGGCCTGTCAGGGTGGGGTGGGGTAGGAGGAGGGAGAGCATCAGGAAAAATAACTAATGCATTCTGGGCTTAATACCTAGGTGATGGGTCGATAGGTGCAGCAAATCCCCATGGCACACATTTACCAATGTAACAAATCTGCACATCCTGTACATATGCCCCAGAACTTAAAAAAAACCTTGGGTATAATGTGATAGTCTGCAAGTGCCTGACAGCCACCTATGATGAAATAAGAATTCTGCAGTGGAATGAAAATCAATTGTCACTAAAAATATACTCCTTAGTTCAGCGTTTGGGTGGGGTGGGGGAGTAGCCAAAATCTCTCAAAGAACTAAGCAATGTCTTGGTTTATATTCAGGCACAACCTTCTCATCCTGCAGAGATCTGGTAGCAAACCAGACAACACTATGAGGAGCACAGGTCACAACAGTCCACTCATGACTATCCACAGTAGTAGAGGTGAATGTAAATATGACAAATACAAAAAAAAGTGATGGGTAGACTGCTTTGAAACAAACTGGAAGAAGTAAGGCAAGAGAATAGGGTCTGGCAGCAGGGAACCTAAGGCTGTTTCACGCAGACTTCCTAGAACTAAATTCAAAGGAAAACCCTAACTTTCCAGACCCAAGTAACAAAAGGACCAGAGGGCTACTGCCTTTGCAAACCCCCCACCTTTTCTGCATGCAGATGGAAATTTGCTGTCCACAACCAATCATACTGACTGCAGGCCAAGTCTTCGTTTGCACAGAAGCGTAACTTTGTAACTTCACCCTAGCCTCTTATTGGTTGCTTTTTGCAACCAATCAGATATTTGCACAGGAGCCTGACCTTTGTAAGTTCACTTCAGCCTCTGGTTGGCTGCTTTCTCTAACCAATCAGACTGATTGCAGGATACCACTTCCTTTACATGAGGTGAGCATGAAGTGGCCATTGGGAAACTTCTAGCGGATATTTGGACCCAAGAAGTTTCTGTATCCTGTCCCTTGGGCCACTGCTTGGGCCTGCTCCCAAACTGTGGAGTGTGCTTTCGCTTTTAATAAATCCCTGCTTTCACTCTTTTGTTGCTTCATTCTTTCTTGCTTTGATGGGCATTCTGTCCAATTCTTTGTTCAAAACGCCAAGAACCTGGACAACTTGCAGTCATGACCCTCTATTGGTAACAGAAGCATCTAAAAAAGTGAATTTAGGTACTTATTTAGACCCATAATGTTTCTCTAATGAACTTTTACTTATATTGAACAGAAAACTACAAACAGCTTACATGTCTCACGGTAGGAAATAAGATAAATTATAGAATCACCAACTACCAGAATACTGTGCAAAAATTTAAAATGATTTGAATCATTAAGTATAAAAAGCAGGCTATACAGAGGGGACCAGGGCCGGAGATGGGACTAGGAAGGAACTGAGGACCAAGAAGTGCAAATATCAGTATCCAGGACCAGAGTGGCTGCCCGAAGGTCCCGATCTCACATGTGATGTCACCCTGTCAGCCCTCCCCTCCTGAGCAGGGATCCAAGAATGTGCCAAGAGTCCTGCTGGCCTCAGCCAGGTGGGCCTGTACATAGGGTCCATGTGCAATAGGGAGGGACATCTTCCATTTTTTGCTGCCTCCTCCCAGCCCACTGTCTGGGGCAGGGGGAGAAGGTATTTTCAAGATAAAGCACAGGTACCACAAATAAAAGTCGTGAAGCTGCAAAAAAAAAAAAAAAAAAAAAAAAAAGGGCAGGCTATAAAAGAATATAAACTGTATGACACTATTTTTATAAAAATATATATACAGGTCTAGAAAAATATATCAAAATGCTAACAATGGTTATATCTAATGGTTATATCTAGTTATATCTTCCTATAACTAAGGAAGTATCTTAATTTTTTCCATTTTTTTCTACAAAGAACATGGACTACTTACATCATGTTTTTAAAATCGCATCTTGTAAATAACAAACATGAAATATCAAATATACATTGTCATACTTTGTACCTTTTGCAGGTAAAAAGAGGGGACAAATAAATTTAGTTTCTAAAAGGACTCTGGGCTATAGAAGTTACCATTACGGTTCCTCTCAGGTGTATTTCTGTCCCTTTCGGCATAAAGGAAGGACAGAGAAACCAAACAGAGTTTTGCAAGTACAGAGGGAAATGAGGAAAGACTTGGGAAATGGAAACCATTCCATTTAGGGATGGTATGTAAAAAGATAAAAACAATAAACTAGGCCTAGAAAGGTAGTTTTGAAACATGTAATTCACTGAGTAATTAAATTTAACAATATTTGAATATAAAATAGACAAAGGCATGAAGAGATCTTTTCTAAAACAAATGAAAAAAATTCAAGAATTCTATTGCTAAAACTAAATATATATTTCCAGGCATGATGGCTCATGCCTATAATCCCAGCACTTTGGGAGGCTGAGACAGGTGGATCAATTAACATCAGGCACTTGAGACCATCCTGGCCAACATGGCAAAACCCCGTCTCTACTAAAAACAGAAATTAACTAGGCGTGGTGGCACGCACCTGTAATCCCAGCTACTAGGGAGGCTGAGGCAGGAGAATCACTTGAGCCCAGGGGGCGGAGTTGCAGCAAGCTGAGATTGTGTCAATGCACTGAGTTTTCAGGGCAGGCAAATACTGGCTGAGGTTAGGATCCCAGTACAAAACATAAGGCTTGAGAGGGTAGAACATATTGCTGAAATCTAATTCATCTTATCAGAAACATTTTCTGCAACTCCTCAGATTCTCGTGGTGCCGCCATCTCACAGACCCTCTCAGCACACTCCACCTCAGCTACCACCTCCATGGCTGACTGCTCTCCCCTTAGGTCCATTCACTTTTGCCTGTCAAAGAAGGAGCTCTTCTTCGATGGTGTCCACAGCATAGACAGGCATACTCTGAGTCCTGGATTTTCTATTTCTCAACTTGGTTGAAAAGTTGTATTACAGGGTGTTAGATTTGGCTTTGAGATGGCCGCTGAAGGAGTGGAATATTATAACCCAGAATTGTGGGGTTGGTTATATCCCCACTGGCAAACTTTGACCAATGGGAAACAGAAGCTGACAGGAAGCCAGGCAGATAAATTCTCTCTCCTTCCTCCCTCCCAGGCTGGGTTGAGGTGCAGTTTCTTTGTACTGCCTGTCCAGAGATATTTTGGGTGGTAGAGTAGCTACACCTGCTGAATAGCCAATAGTCAGCTCACTGTGCAATGAGCCCAGCAGGGTAAACGCATCACTTTGTATTCCTTCTCTTCCCACCTTGAATCACTTTCCTTTCTTGCCACTCTCACTGCCTAGAGATTGTACCTCTCAAATTAATCATCAGCTCTAAATCCTCATCTCAAGCTTTGTTTTTAGGAAACCCAAGCTAAAATCCACGCTAATTTACTGGCCCAAATTAAGGCAAACTTTATTTTTAAATTCATTTAAAATTCCACGCTTATTAGAATATTCAATCTCTTGCTTTTCTTTCTAGATAGTATTACCCTGTCTAATCTTTACTTGCAACATTTACATCTCTTCTAATGTTAATATGAATATGGATGATATCTACACTTTCCCATCTCTGGCATATTCTACATCTCCTTAGAGAAGGAGCTAATACAGAAACGTCATTTTTATTTTTAAAACTATTAACTCACACACTGGAACGTTACAATCCAGAGCCTGTAAAGTTTTTCACAAGAAAACAGAATGGCCAATATTAGGCTTTGAATTAGAAGACCTCTTCCTTGGCCAGGTGCGGTGGCTCACGCCTGTAATCCTAGCACTTTGGAAGGCCCAGGCGGGCGGTCTGCCTGAGCTCAGGAGTTCGAGACCAGCCTGGGCAATACAGTGAAACCCCGTCTCTACTAAAATACAAAAAATTAGCCAGGTGTGGTGGTGTGCACCTGTAGTCCCAGCTACTTGGCAGGCTGAGGCAGGAGAATCACTTGAACCCGGGAGGTGGAGGTTGCAGTGAGCCGGAGTTTGCAGCGTGCCGAGATCATGCCACTGTACTCCAGCTGGCGAAAGAGCGAGACTCCGTCTCAAAAAAAAAAAAAAAAAACCACAAAAAACAAACAAACAAAAACCCTCTTCCTTTGCTTCCATTCAAATACAGTCATGCATCATTTAACAGTGGTGATACATTCTGAGAAATGTGTTGTTAGGCAGTTTCTTCATGCTGTAAACATCATAGAGTGTACTCAGACAAACTAGAATGGTATGGCCTATTGCTCCAAGGCTACAAACCTGTTCAGCATGTTACTGTACTAACTTGTAGGCAACTGTAACACAATGGTATGTATTTGTGTATCTAAATATACCTAAACATAGAAAAGGTATGGTAAAAATACATTATTATAATCTTATGGAACCACCATCATATATGCAGTCCAAACATCATTATGCAGTGCATGACTATATCTGCTATTCAAGTTGATGAACAGTAGAATTGAATAGTTTTATATTTTCCAGGTAGTCTAGTAGGAAGGTAAGTAGAACAGTGCTAGGCACCTAAGGCATTCAATAAATATTACCAAATGAAAGGAAAGAAAGGAGAGAGGGAGAGAAATTGGGAAGGAGAGAAGGTAGAAGGGAGAGAAGGTAGGCCAGAGTTCAATTAAACCTGATTGTAATCTTGTCATTGTTAGGTGTTCCAGAAGAGTTATTTCTCTCTGTAAATGCTTCTACTTTCCCACCTACGTATCTTACATAAAATCTGTGAGAATTATTTGCTGACTAAAAATGACGCCATTTCAAGGAATAATTATTGATAACAGCCAACCTAGAAACTTTGCCTGTCAGAACGTTGACTTGAATCCAATAACAAGATTGAAGTACTATATGGCATTGGCTATTGGTCTTCTAACTTCAGAAAACCAACAGACAGCTTCTGATCAGCATTTTCATACAATCTAAGAAAAGCAATACACATTTAGTCCTTAGAGTGCCTTAAAATTTTACTGCTAAAAATGCAATTTCACAATAACTATCTCATTCATTAAAATGAAATGCATGTTAATCATCATAAATACACTAACAAGTCTAGAGCAGCCTCTGTTTTACAGTTCCCCTGAATATCTTGCAGACTGGTCAGAGGTCAGGTGCTATAAACCCTCAAAGGAAATCTAACTACATGTTTACAGACAAAAACTCAGTAAGTAGAGGATTTTTATCTCTGAACATTTCTCAGTAAGGCATAGGAAAATAAGAAACTGAATTAGTGTTAAAACTAAGTATCTCATTGAAAAAAGAGCAATTAATCAAATAATTGTAGGAAATAATGAAACATTGTTACAAGGGAAATTTCATAATGGTTTTTTAGAGATTCATTATAAAAAGAATAAAGATTGGGTAATGGATCCATACTTTCAAATTTCTGCTTCTGAAGAACTATGGATCAAAACAAAACTCACCTTTCTTTTTGCTTCTTCAATAAATTCAAAACATTCTGGAAAATAAGACAGGATGTTGGTTTCAGGCAAATCCAATATAGAAATGCTTTTATATGTAAAGTCACTGAGGAAAGCATTTTCAACTCCATATGCAACATTAAGAATATGAGTCACCTTAAAGAGAAAGAAAAAAGATGATTTTTAAAAATCCCATGAATTAGGTTATCTAAAAAGAGACTGGGGTGTTGTGTTGATATCTATAACAAGAAAGGTAAAAAATTTAAATGCGACTCACTTGATTGACAATACTTCTTCGACCCACATCAGAAGTGCTCCTTCTACTATATGTTCTCTCTCTCTTCCCACCATCCTTTTTTTTAACTTATTATTATCATCATGTAGAGACAGGGTCTCTTTCTGTCACCCAGGCTGGAGTGCAAAGATGCAATCATAGGTCACTGCAATCTTGAACTCCTGGGCTCAGGTGATCCTCCCGCCTCAGCCTCCCAAGTAGCTGGGACTACAGGAGTGTACCACCACACCCAGCTAATTTTTTTTTTTCAGAGAGGGGTCTCGCTTTTTTTGCCCAGGCTGGTCTTGAATGCCTGGCCTCAAGTGACATTCCCACTTCCGCCTCCCACAGTGCTGGGATTACAGGCGTGAGCCACCACACCTGGCCTATATATTCTCATAGCCCTGGACTTGCCCTATTACAGCTCATACCACTTAGAGATTGTTTGTCTCTTTCATTGCACTAGAAACTACACGAGGGTAGGGACCATGTTTAACTTAGTGTTCTAAGCAAATGAGCAGTGAGTTTAGCAGAAAATTCTTTGTTGAATTAATCTGTGAATATCCATATAAAAAACTTAAATAGGAGAAGTATATCAGTAGTACACAACTTCCCTTTCAAGAATTATTTCCCTATTTTCCTTCATATTCTTTACTTAATAAAATGGTTCTTCAGGATGACTGCACATTAGAGTCACCTGATGAACTCTTAAAAACTGTCAATACCACAGGGTCTCATACCCAGAGATTCTGATGAACAAATCTGGCTGAAAAGTAACGGGAAGTGTGGTTGTAAAAAATTTTCTTTCAGGTGGTACATTTGAGTAACCTCCTCCTCTTCCATCTATGTATTTGAGCTCCTTTTCCTAGAGTCCGCCAAACATGTGGAAGAAAGCCATGTAGAAAGTCCAGTAAGATAATCCAGAGGCTGAGAATCACTTGAACCCAGGAGGTGAAGTTTGCAGTGAGCCACGGTCATGCAACTGTGCTCCAGCCTGAGCAACAGAGTGAGACTCCATCTCAAAAAAAAAAAAAAGAAAAGAAAAAGAAAAAAAAACTAATAACTTTGTCCACATCTGTACTTCCCCTCTGCCTTCTGATTACAATGAAAGATGTGCTCATGCATCTTCAATAAGGCTCATTCCAGAATCTGTGCTTGGAGTCACAGTGCTTCCTACTTTCTTGGCATCTCCCTATAGTCATAATTCTTGCTTTTCTGTATCTTCAATTTCTTCTTCTACCATCAGCCTTAAAATATGCTGAAAGCTCTCCTATCCCCCTCCTCACCTATAGCTCCTCTCTCTCTTTTTTTTTCCCCTTGCCATCACTTCCTCACTTCTCAATCTTTTGCAATACGGCTTTGGCCTCCAATTCAAATGAAACTGTTTCCACCAAATGCACTAACAACCTCTCTGTCACCAAGTCCCATGAACATAATTTAGGCCTAATCGTACTTAAACTTTTGCAGCATCTGACATTGCTGACTCTCTCCTCCCTAAAACACTATTCTCTTTGGCTTCCACAACATCACCTTTTTGTTTTACCTTCTTTTGGCCTCTTTTAGATCCTCCTTTCCCACTGCAGACTCTTCTTCCTTTGATCATTCCGTATAGGGTGATATTCCTCAATGTATCAGTTCTATGATAAGATTCTGTTATAGGCCCTCTTCTCTCTTACTTTATACTTTTCCCCAGGCAGCTTCATCTATTCTAATGATTTCAGTAACTATTTAAAAGCTAAAGATTCCAAAATCTATATTCACCTCTATTCTGAACTTCAAACCCTACATATCCACCCACCTAGATGATCCACATCACCCAAAATCTAACATGTTCAAAACTGAGTACACTGTTTTTCCTTCAAAGCCTGTTCCTTCTACGCTGTTTTCAATCTCATGGAACAATAACCTTACTTAGTTACCAAAGAAAGTGAGACATCAGCCTTGACTCCTCCTTCTCCCTTAGCCCCACTCCCTATCCTGCCTCATAAGTAATCAAATTGTAAGAATTCTACCCCCTAAAAAACCCCTCACATCTATGTAATTCTATCTCCACTACATCTTAATCTCAGCCACTGTCATCTTTTCCTTAGATTACTGCAATAGCTTTATAACCAGTTTCCCCATCTCTAACTTGAGCAACCCTCCAATGGATTTTCCACACTGCTTCTAATGAAAAATCTTTCTAAACTGCAAATTTGATCCTGTTACATCTCTGGGTAACTTCTCAGTGGCTTTCACAGTCTTTTGGATCAAGTCCAAACAACTAACTCTGGCTTACATGGCCTTTTGTGATCTGGCTCATGCTTACCTCTCTCTCTGGTCTGGTCTCTTAGTGCCCTTCTTTCTCACACTCTCTATTCCAGGGTCACTGAACTTTTCTGTCCCTGAAAGCATCAGCCTTTCTCTTGCTTCTCGGCCTTCACACATACCATTTATTCTGTATGAACACTTTTCTTCCTTTTTTTTTTTTTTTTTTTTGAGATAGAGTCTTGCTTTGTCACCCAGTCTGGAATACAGTAGCAAAATCATAGCACACTGTAATCTCGAACTCCTGGGGTCAACCAATTCTCCTGCCTTGGTCTCCAAAAGCACTGGGATTACAGGCTGTCTACTCCTTTCCCAGCCTCTTCAGAGAAATACTTCAATATCACTTCCTCCAGGAAGTCTCCCCTGACTCACCTATCCCCCCAAAAACAAACCAAACCAAACATGGGTTAAGAGCATCATCTCCTATGCACTTCTATAGCACCCTGCACTTCCCCATCAAAGCACACAAATGCTGTTCTGTAGCTGCTTGTCTGTCTTCCCTGTCTGCCCCTTAGGTCATAGGCTTCAAGTGAAAAAGAATCTCTTGCACTCCTTCAACTACAGTAATTCCATGACCTGAAACAGTGCTCAACAAAATGGTAGAGAGCTAAAAATTCTTTTGAGTAAATATGTAATAAATCACATCAGTTGTATGGAGTAGAGTGGCTGGAAATGGCATTACAGAAGACGTGGTATGTGAGTTGGGACTTAAGGCATGGGCAGGTCTTAGACAAATAGAGATGAGGGAAACCCTATCACACACAGAGGAACTCCATAAACAACAGGCAAGAAAGACATGCCTCCAAGGTCAGGCTCATGAGGGTACATGAAAGAGATCAAGAAGAATGTAAAACTGGAAAGATAGATCATAGATCCACATATTTGAATTCTGTGCCAATTATTTTTCAACTCTATTAAAATGATAGCCAAAATGTTACCAAGTAAACTCCATAACGTACCAAAGATGCACCAATACAGTTTTTCCTAAATAAAACAACTAAAATATTCTGTGTATATGGTGCCAGACTTAAAGCATTTTTTTACCTTGTTCTTTTTCAGTGTATCCAAATCATGAGCAGCATCTTGTGACCCTAGAAAAAATAAATGATACCACCTTGAACATAAATATAATCATCTTGACCTTTTATATAAATTTATACAGCAATTCTGTTATTACAAAAAAAGACAAACAACTTGGAAGGATCTTAGTCCAACTTTCTGAAGGGCAATTTGATAAGAGTCATCCTATATAAACTCTTGGACTCTGAAATCCTACTTCTAAAAATTTGTCCTAAAAGTTACAGATGTTGCAAAGATTAGCTGTAAGAATGTTCACCATAGTATTGTTTGTAATATAAATAAAACAAAAACAAAAGAACACCAAAAGCTCAATAGCTGTTGCATTAAATAAAAAATGGTACAATTGTGTAGTGAAATACATACAGCCATTACCACCATTAGAAATAAGAAACGTAAGCCTGAACAACATTGTGAGACCCTCTCTATAGAAAAAAAAATTTTTTTTCATTAGCCAGGCATGGTAGTGTGTGCCTGTATTCCCAGGTATTCAGAAGGCTAAGGCAGGAGGCTCTCTTGAACCTAGGAATTTGGGGTTACAGTAAGCTATGGTTATGCCACTGCACTCCAGCCTGGGTGACACAGCAAGAAGAAGAAAGAAAAGGAAAACAAAAAAAGAAGGAGAAAGGGAGGGAGGGAGGAAGGGAGGGAAGGAGGAAAGAAGGAGGAAAAGGAAGGGAAGGAAAAGAAAGAAAGAGAGGGAGAGAGAGAAAGAAGAAATGTGGTAAAATATTTATAGCACGGAAACACGTTCTTGGCCAGAAGTGGTGGCTCCTGCCTATAATCCCAGCACTTTGGGAGGCTCGGACAGATGGATCACTTGAGGTCAGGAATTCAAAACCAGACTGGCCAACATGACAAAGCCCCATCTCTACTAAAAATACAAAAATTAGCTGGGTGTGGTAGTGCACACCTGTAATCCCAGCTACTCAGGAGGCTGAGGCATGAGAATTGCTTGAACCTGGGAGGCGGAGGTTGCAGTGAACCAAGATCGTGCCATTGCACTCCAGCCTGGATGACAGAGCAAGACTCCATCTCAGGAAAAAAAAAAAAAAAAGACAGACAGAAAAATGTTATCAATATATCTGGTGATAAAAGCAGGTTACAAAATACCATCATCCATTTTTATAACAACAAAAAATATGTATGTGCTTAAAAAATGGACAGGAACTATATATAGAACAAAATGTTAATAGTAGGCTTGCAGGTGATTTTTTTTCTTCTTTATGCTCATTCTGACTTTTTACAATAAACATCTCTTTATTTTGTAACTTAAAAAAGGATATTACAAAAACCATACACCCACAAGACGACTTCGTGCCAGCTGGTTTGGGAACACCCAGTAGCTTAGAGCAAATGCTGTTGGCCTGCAGGATCCCACCCACACTCCATGTACCACTAGGGCTGTGCCCTTCTACAATCTTTCTGTCACAGCCGGCTTCCCAGATCTCCCACACTTGGAAACTGGCTCTAGCTAATAAGCAAGTTCATATGGAGAATAACTAGTTCAAATAAAGTGAGTTTCACAGTTTAAAGATGTCAAGCATTTTACTTTCCTGAATTAGGTTCTATTTCATAAACTATTTTTTTAAGTTATCTATCTGGGAATTCAGCCAACTTTTTTAATGTGATTTTAGGTAGCAGAAAGGCCAACAAGTATGCTGTTTGGCCAATATCTTCTTGATAATACCAAGCCTACAGGTTCCTTACTGAACTCACATTCAGCTTTATTCTACTTAAAAGTTAGCCTATCAAAATATTAACATTTGTTAAAGCTGAATGGTGTATACATAATGGTTTATTAGTTTCTGTAATTTTCTACAAATTTGAAATACTTCATTTTTTTTTTTAATTCTGTTTTCTAATGTAGAAAGCCCTAACCAACTCCAGGGGAAAAAAATAGGTTCAAATAATTGAAACTTGGTGGTTTAGTCAGGCGCAGTGGCTCATGCCTATAATCCCAGAACTCTAGGAGGCCAACGCAGGCGGACTGCTTAAGCCCAGGAGTTCAAGACCAGCTTGGGCAACATGGTAAAACCACATCTCTACAAAAAGTACAAAAAATTAGCCAGGCATGGTGGTGTGCACCTGTAGTCCCAGCTATTCAGAGGCTGAGGTGGGAGGATTACTGGAGCCTGGAAGGTGGAGGTTGCAGTGAGCCAAGATCATGCCACTGCACTCCACTCTGGATTTATTTTCAGACCCTATCTCAAAATAAATAAATAAATAAATAATAAATATCTATCTGCCTATAATATATAATTTTCAAAGCCTAGGACAAAAATGCTATCTAAAATCTTTCATCCATTCTTTAAATGGTTCAAGGGCCTATGTAATATTTTTTAAATGCAGTCATTTTTTAGAGTTTATAAACTAAAAACGATTACATTTTTACAACTCTTTGTTTTCTTTATTTACTACCAAAACCAGAAGTTGTTTGGCATGCAATGCTGGGAAGAAGCTGTGTCGCTTCGAGGAGGTGACGGAAGCTCTTAGAACCAACCTGCAAACAACCCCAGTCTCCCAGACATAAACTAAGTCTGGTCAGAAACAACTCTTTCAACATTCATGTAGAAGAACTGTAGGTGGAACCACCCACGGGTCCTTTAGGAATGAGGCACTTGTAATTAGGCAGAAAAAGGTGCGCTTTCAGAAGAGGGGAGGTTGTTTCTGATGAAAGTATTCCATTTCCTGGTCCAGAGAGAAGACCTTATTAGGGCTAGTTTCAGAAGTTCCTCCCAGGACTCTCCCACTATCCTGGGGAGGTTCCCAACCCCAATCTCAGAACACTACCTTGATCAGTTCACTTTGGGTAAGTCCACAAATAATAATAATAGTAATAAGCAAAGTTCATGAAGACCCTAAATCGGTGAATGATATATGAAAATTCTACCATAATTATTCCAAGCCATGATTACTACAGTGGAAGCCAAAATAACTGAAAAACGTGAAAACTGAAAAACATGCCAGGGCATATTTTCTTTCCTACATATGGTGAGCAAGGCCTAGGTGAACTTTTCAGATTACCTAAATAACTCAATTTTTTACTGTAAATGTCACAAGAATATGGTATAATTTTTCACGGGGCTGCAGAAACTAGAGACATTTATTTGATGAATTTAAAGATAGCCTATGTAACAATTCATATAATATTTAATAACATATGTATACTGCAATTGATTTGTATCAAAAACCTTTTACAACAACCACTACCTCAGGAGGATCCTGTGACATAAGCAGATACTGTTACTTCATCTTTACAGATGGCTTTTTGGAGGACTAGAAAGGATAAATGGCTTGCACCAGCTAACCTAGTAAATTAGAGGCAGAGCAGGACTGAAAACTTGGTCTATGTGAGGCAGCCTCATATAACAATGGACAGCAGGAGTCCATCAGACTTGGGCTTGATGCCTAGCTCTGTTATTTACTAGGTGTGTTACCTTGTGTAAATTACTTCACCAACTTTAAATCCTGGTTTCTATTTGTAAAACAAAGCTGATAATCCCTACTTCACAGGATTCTGCAAAGAAATGAGACACTAGGTGAACTATACCTGGGCTATTTGTCAGTCTTCTCTCTATTCAAGAATGCCTTCGCAGCATAGTGACAAGTCATTTAGTCTTTCCGAGTCTTAATTTCTCTATTTGTAAACAGAAATAATTCAGACGTACTTGAAAACATTCTTGACTATTTTTTTTAAGAACACCATACCATATTCTTGCCAAATTAACAAGTTTGTACTTTTATAACCTTGCTTCATTTGCTATTTGTGAACTATGCTTGTATAGGGACTCAGTATTTCCATAATGCAAAATAAATCATAAAATCTTCAGACTCATAGCTATAAAATAAAAGATCTCCTTCTCTTAAACACTCCAAAAACAGACACCATGAACAGACGTGGCCACAGGAGGCATATTCCGCACGGTTTGTAAGAGCTGTGCAGGCCAGCAAGCACAGGACTATTTCAAGTATTAACTTTTCTATAACTTTAACCATTGTCACTTGTAGTTCTGCCTGATACATTCTTTTTTTTTTTTAAGCTGTATCTTTTATAATCCAAGAAAACACAACATCAATGTGTTATTCTCCAGAGAAGTTAGAGAAACGGGAAGAAAGCTTTGCTAAAATTCAAATATGCGGTGCCAAGTGCTACTAGAATAGCATCTATGCTTCTTATGGGTACACTGTGAGGCAGAAACGGCTGTAGCTGGCTAATGGAAGTTCCGTATCCAAAAAAGGAAACAGTTCAGCTTGTCGGCAGGATAGCTGATAATACAGACTATTACGCATAAAGGGGGAAAATGAGAACGTAATCTGGCTAAAAGTACTCAATGATTTAGTGGCAAGTCGATATACTCACCTAGGAGCAACCATGGCTTAATAACGCCAACCTGCAGGTCCGAGCTAAGGTCCTGCACATAACCACAACCACCCCCACTGCTCGGCTCTACTTCTTCCACAACATGAATTCTGGCATCTTTCCATGTTTCTATAATTTTCTTTCCAGTTAGCGTTGTCACCCTGGTGCATTGCTTCCTGAGATTATTCCGGGAGAATGCTTTTATTTCCTGGTTAAGGGAGTGCATTACATGAGCAGAGGCTGGGAACAAATACAAACAAATCCAGCAGGCACAGAGAAGGGCTGAACTGCCAGTCCCTTACTGCCCAGGTAACAAAGACAGCTTCAGAGGTGCTCGCCCATCCAGGTAACAGCAGCAGCCACAGGCCGAGAGACTGAGTCGTCCAGCTCCGTTTCTCCCAGCGATGCAATGTAAGGCGAAATTTGATTGGTCATTGAGACACAAGTGCCAATTGGATGCTGTTTCTTCTTCCTGTCAGCCAGAAATCTGCATTTTCCTGAAAAGCTCAAGGGATCCACTGGGGGAGACTTCTTATTGTTGCTGTTTAAATTTAGCTTTATAATACACGCAGAATGGTAAAATATAAGACTTCGTTGGAGAAAGGGATGACATGTCCTCGTTCTTTAAAGGCAGTGATCTTCTGATATATTCTGTTGGTGTCACTTACTGCAGTGACCATAGACGATCCGGGCTGAGCTATGTATCGCTACCGCTTGAATGAGACCAGCAGAGTCACCTTGCAAATCACCCTATGTCCCAAAGCCTTTCCTGCCCGTCTGCTTTTAGGCTAGTCCACGAGGGCTAGAGCGGACGTTGTTTCTCGCTTCCTGTATCCTTCACACATTCTCCTTTTGCTGTTAATGCAAGTGGAACGTTTACTAGATAAAGTTGTTTTGCATATTTGTGAGGAAACAATTTAAATAAACTGGGAAAAAAGATATCTTTTTAAAATTTATGCTCATATATGTAGACAGACAAGAGCTTAAAATTTATGTATTTTCTGACTTTCAGCCTACATTTTCATTTCATACAGTAAATATACATCCTAAAGAAGAATTACAGCAAGTCCCTCCATATGAAGAACTAAGAAAATCAATTGTGTAAGCATCCAAATTTATAAAACAAATAAATTATAGAACGATGATTCTGATTACCAAAAAAAAGTTTTGCAAAAGAAATCACAAGATTCCTTTAAAGAGAAATTTTTCAAACCCCTATTAAAGTAAATGTAATTTTAAATGAATTTCAACGCAATGTATAAACACATATATAAAATGAAGAAGTTGCACTTATGAAAACTTTTCTTCCAATACCACATATTAAAAATTTGTGTTGTTGTTGAAACTTTCTGACGTAAAATTCAACTGTTATGGATTGACTATTTCTGTCCCTTCAAAATGCATATGTTAAAGCTTTAAACCTCAAGGTGATGGTATTTAAATGGGACTTTTAGGATGTAATTTAGAATTAGACTAAGACTCTAGGGTAGAGTCCTCATGATGGGTTTAGTGGCTTCAGGAGAACTGAAAGAGATCTTCCAGCTCCCCTGTATGGACCAAGGAAAGACAGTATGAGGACATAAGAAGAAGCTGGCTGTCTGCAAGCCAAGAAGAGAGCTCTCACCAGGAACTGAATAAGCCAGCACCTTGATCTTGGACTTCTCAGCCTCCAGAACTGTAAGAAAATTTATTTTGGTTGTTTAAGCAACATAGTTTATGGCATTTTGTTAGAGCAGCCTCAGCAGACTGAGATATAAACCAAATTTCTCCCTCTCAGAAAGAGAACAGGCCTGGTACAGTGGCTCATGTCTGTAATCCCAGCACTTTGGGAGGCCAAAATGGGTGGATTGCTTGAGCCAGGAGTTCGAAACCAGCCTGGGCAACATGATGAAACCTCAACTCCACTAAAAAAATACAAAAAAAATTAGCCATGTTTGGTGGCACATGCCTGTAGTCTCAGCTACCTGGGAGGCTGAGGTGGGAGGAGCACCTGAGCTAAGGAGTTTGAGGCTGCAGTGAGCCATGATCATGCCACTGTACTCCAGCCTGGGCAACAGAGTAAGACCCTGTCTCAAAAAAAGAAAAAGAAAAAAAATACATATATATATAAGCTCATGCTATCTGCAGGACATCCTAAAATGAAAAACTGAAGAAACTATTTGCATTTTTAAAACAACAATCACAGACTCGTCAAAAAACAACTCTAACCATAAATCAATCCATATATTTATCATAATTATGATCAAAAAAATAAGTACTATTAAGCATTTACTGCATGCTAGGCACTGTGCTTATAAACAATTTTAGATTCTTAGTATTATCACTTAGCTGTTTAACAATGCTTTACACGCATTGTCCTATTTGACCTCACCCCTAACCTATTATGTACATACTATTATAATCATCTTCATTTTACAACTGGGAAAAACTCAGGTACAGAGAAAGCATATCACATAGTCTACATTTCACAGCTCATAAGTTTAGAATCACAAATAAAACCTATGTTTGTTTCCGTCCAGTGCCTTAATTCTTATTTACTGTGGAATAGTGCCCTGCTTCCAAAATAATTACAGTTAATGAATATTTATTGAGCATCAGCTATGTGCCTGACACTGTGACAGTCATTGGAAATATAGCAGTGAATAAAAACAAAGTCCCTTATTTCATGGATCTTACATCCAAGTGGAGGGAGCAAGAAACAAATATACTTATAACGATGTTGGGTCACAATTTAAATGCTAAAAAAAAATCAAGGAAAATAAGGGAACGGAGTGAGAGGTGCTTTAGGGTGGTAAGAGAAAGCACTTCTGATTCAGTGAAAATTGAACAGAGACTTGAATAAAGTGCAGAAGCCAGCCCTGTAGATATATGGGGGGAATAGCTTCATAACCAAGTGTCTAAATCTTCTGACAGATTTGGAATGTCTATGCCAAGTGCTGAAACAGGAGTGCACTAGTAGGAGATGGAGAGGTTCAAGAAACACCTGGGTAGCTAACTTGGCTTTAAGGGAGTGAATGAAGGGAAAGAATTGGAGGAGATGTGGACAGAGAGAAATGATAAGAACTTTGGCTTGTATTCTGAGTGATGGGGAGCCACAGGAAGGAACTAGGGAAAGGAGTCATATGATGGATCCTGTGTTGTGCTACCCAGATCCTTCTTCAATGAATACCTATTGTCTCCACTACCGGGTGTACTATTAGCTGACTGGTAACAATCCCTTCAGGGACTGCTGCAGCTGCAGAGGGCTGCTTTGCTGAGGTTGTGTCCCTTATGGAATAGACCACATCCATGGCTGATTGATGAGGGGCATAAAGATCTGTGTGTTAGCCCAATTTGGAACAATTCTGAGGAGCCATTCTAGCTCTGAAAAGCTAACATGTGGTTGGCTAACCCTGTCATTGGATCTGTATAGCCACTTAACTTCTACGTCTGCCCAATTCTGCTCTCTTCTTCCCTTCTACAAGTGTTGATCTCAAGGGCACTCTTTGAAAAGTCTTACATGCTAAACTCTACCCGAGTCAGCTTCCAGGAAACTTAATCTATGACAAGTGACATGACATTGCTTATGCCATAGAAGGGTCTTCCTGGCTACTATAAGGAAAGGGAGCTCCCTTTCCTGCTTGTTGTTAGGAGACTACTACCGAGGTCCAGATGGAAGATGACAGTTGCTTGGGCTAGAATGGCAACAGAAGGAAGGTAAGAAGTAGTCAGATTCTAGGGACACATGAGAATCATGCCAAGAGAATCTGTTAGTAGATTGATGTGGAGTGATTCGGATAATTCCAAAGTTCTTAGCCTAAGCAACTGAAGAATAGATTTGCCAGTTACCAAGAAAGAGGTGATGTGAATATGAGAAGTTTGTGACTTGTTGAGTTTAATACTCCTATTAGTCAACCAAATGGAGATGTCAATTAGTCAGCCAAATGGAGACATCAAGTGGGCAGCTATACATATGAATCTGGACTTCATAAGAGAGGTATCTGCTGGAAATGCAACTTCTGGAGTAATCAGCTTAAAGATGCTATATAAAGCCATGGAGCTGAATGAGATGGCCTGGTAGTGAGGGTTGCTAGAGAAGCCTCATGTATACCAAAGTGACTAATAAGGAGAGGTTAGGGAGTTGAACGAAAATGAATGAGAAAGAGAGAGAGTTCTGAGAGTACAAGTAAAGAAAATGTATTAAAGTACAGAGTGTGATCA
Source organism: Piliocolobus tephrosceles (assembly GCF_002776525.5). Lineage (NCBI taxonomy): Eukaryota > Metazoa > Chordata > Mammalia > Primates > Cercopithecidae > Piliocolobus > Piliocolobus tephrosceles. Next base: position 69,083,372 of record NC_045444.1, on the reverse strand, counting down.
GCTGTTTCATATGCTGTTGACAGTGTTGGGTAAGATGAAGACTGTGCACTATAATGGATTTAAAGACGCCTTCAACAAGAACAGATCTATGTTCCAGGAATATAAAAACAGTATCTGATTCAATCCCTATGATAACCTAATAAAATAGGTATCCATTCTCTTTTTATAAAGAAGGACATTTAACTTGGAACCTAAGGACACAGCCTTTGGTCACACAGTTCAGATCTGTTAGGTAACAGATCTGAGTAACAAGGTTGAACACAGTTCTGTCTTACTCATGAGCCCATATTCTATACACCACATCATTCTGTAGAGGATGGGTAGAGTTGTTGGTTATATATCGATAGCTGCAGTCCCTGCTGGTTATACTAGAATATTAACATTGCAGTAACATTGGTTGTTAATATCCTGACACCTAGATGCTACCCAACTCATATCAACATTTTGCAGAAGAACCAAGGTGCAGAAAAGTAAACTGATTTGCCCAAGTTCACATCCCTTATAATCGTAGGTCCCTTGACTCAATATACAATGCTTGTTCCACTGCACTGTATGGCTTTCCAAAAAGTCCCTTAAGGGCAAAAATCCTTTACACAAAGCTAGCTTAGAATGCTGGCAGGAGAGAAATAAGAGGCAAAATGTTATTAGACCCAGGCTAGAGGGAGAGGGCAGCATTCCACCCCTGGAGAAGGCATTGCCTATGCTGACACGTGAATGGTAAGAGATTGTCCTGCAAGAAAGGGCACATCCTTACAAGGGCTAAAGGGCCTTGGATCTGAGGAAAAGGGAAAAGTGTGAAGTGAATACATCCTAGAATATGTTCCTGTGTTCTCCATATAATTCTTCTCTCCTAACAGATTTAGAGTGTCTATGTGAAGTGCTATGCTAGGCATTTTCTGAGCATTACCTCTAATCCTCACAAAATCCCACTTTTAGATAAAGTGGCTAAATCGCAATGAAGTAGTAAGCAGCGGATCTTGTATACTTAGTCTCAGGTCTGTTGAATTCTTTAATTTTAAAAAAATTTTTTGAGACTGAGTTGCTCTGTCGCACAGGCTGTGGTACAGTGGCTTGATCTCAGCTCACTGCAACCTCCACCTCTTGACTTCAAGTGATTCTCCTGCCTCTGTCTCCTGAGTAGCTGGAATTACAGGCAAGTGACACCATACCTGGCTAATTTTTTTTTTTTCCCTTTTTCTTCTTTTATATTTTTTGTAGAGACAGGGTTTCTCCATGTTGGCCAGGCTGGTCTTGAACTCCCGACCTCAGGAGATCCACCCACCTTGGCCTCCCAAAGTGCTGGGATTACAGGCATGAGACACCACACTCGGCCACTGGTCTGTTGAATTCTAAGATCCACTTTTATCCCACTACATTACATGCTCTGACATGTTATGTAATCAAATCTGCCATGGGAATATGTAATCCTCATTAATTCGGATGTGACTTATATGGGTAAAAATCATTTATAAATAATCAAAAATCCTCCCCTTTGCATTACAATTTCTAGCCTGAGTTAGTAATCTCAATTCTGCACTTCACTAAGAACATGCAGACACAGCCTAAAATGAATATAGAGAAAAACAAAATTTGGCCAAGCACGTTGGCTCACCCCTGTAATCCCAGCACTTTGGGAGGCCGAGTCAGGCAGATAACTTGAGCTCAGGAGTAGCAGACCAGCCTGGACAACATGGTGAAACCTAGTCTCTACAAAAAATATAAAAGAAGTAGTTGGGCATGATGGCACGCACCTATAGTACTAGCTATTTAGGGGGCTAAGGTAGGAGGATTGCTGGAGCCCAGGAGGTCGAGACTGCAGTGAGCCAAAATCATACCACTGTACTATAGCCTGGGTGACAAAGAGAGAGACTCTGTCTCAAAACAAAACAAAACAAAACCAAACCCACAAAATTCCTCTCATGATCATGGCACCTGCTTCCTGTGTCATCCTTTAGAAGACTTTTTAAAAATTTCAATTAAAACAAGTTTGAATGTAAATTTTCTTCATGAATATAATTCCTTATGTATAAATTTGGTATTAGAGTATTTTGATTACACAACATTTTTTGGTTATATATGTGTGGTTTTGTATATGTATAGGTGTGTGTGTGTGTATATATAGAGAGAGAGAGAGAAAGAGAGAGAGAGAGAGATGGAGTCTGGCGCACAGGCTGGAGTGTAGTGGCGCAGTCTTGGCCCACTGCAACCTCCACCTCCCAGGTTCAAGTGATTCTCCCACCTCAGCCTCCCAAGTAGCTGGGACTACAGGCAAGCGCCACCATGCCCGGCTAATTTTTTGTATTTTTAGGAGAGATGGGGTTTCACCATGTTGGTCAGGCTGGTCTCCAACTCCTGGCCTCAGGTGACCCACCTGCCTCAGCCTCCCAAAGTGCTAGTATTACAGGCGTGAGCCACCAAGTCCAGCCTTAGTTATTTATATTATATTGATAATATAATAAGCCAATCAAGAAGCAGCTTCTCCACTCCTTCTGGAAACTCCGCCTGGTTCACCCTGCCTGCCTCCACTCCTGCCTCCACCATGTCCATCAGGATGACCCAGAAGTCCTACAAGGTGTCCACCTCTGGTCCCCTGGCCTTCAGCAGCCATTCCACGAGTGGGCCTGGTGCCTGCATCAGCTCCTCAAGCTTCTCCCGAGTGGGCAGCAGCAGCTTCAGGGGTGGCCTGGGCAGAGGCTATGGTGGGGCGAGTGGCATGGGAGGCATCACCACTGTCACTGTCAACCAGAGCCTGCTAAGCCCCCTTAACCTGGAGGTGGACCCCAGCATCCAGGCAGTGCACACCCAGAAGAAGGAACAGATCAAGACCCTCAACAATAAGTTTGCCTCCTTCATAGATAAAGTACAGTTCCTGGAGTAGCAGAGCAAGATGCCGGAGACCAAGTGGAGCCTCCTGTAGCAGCGGAAGACAGCTCAGAGCAACATGGATAACATGTTCCAGAGCTACATCAACAACCTTAGGCAGCAGCTGGAGACTGTGGGCCAGGAGAAGCTGAAGCTGGAGGCAGAACTTGGCAACAATCAGGGGCTGGTGGAGGACTTCAAGAACAAGTATGAGGATGAGATCAATAAGTGTAGAGAGACGGAGAATGAATTTGTCCTCATCAAGAAGGATGTGGATGAAGCTTACATGAACAAGGTAGAGCTGGAGTCTCGCCTGGAAGGGCTGACTGACGAAATCAACTTCCTCAGGTAACTGTATGAAGAGGATATCCCAGAGCTGCAGTCCCAGATCTCAGACACGTCTGTGGTGCTGTCCATGGACAACAGCAGCTGCCTGGACATGGACAGCATCATCGCTGAGGTCAAGGCGCAGTAGGAGATCACCAACCGCAGCCGGTACCAGATCAAGTATGAGGAGCTGCAGATGCTGGATGACCTGAGGCATACAAAGGCTGAGATCTCCGAGATGAACCGGAACATCAGCCAGCTCCAGGCTGAGACTGAGGGTCTCAAAGGCCAGAGGGCTTCCCTGGAGGCCGCCATTGCAGATGCCGAGCAGCGCGGGGAGTTGGCCATTAAGGATGCCAACGCCAAGCTGTCCCAGCTGTAGGCCGCGCTGCAGCGGGTCAAGCAGGACATGGTGCAGCAGCTGCGTGAGTACCAGGAGCTGATGAACGTCAAGCTGGCCCTGGACATCGAGATCGCCACCTACAGGAAGCTGCTGGAGGGCGAGGAGAGCCGGCTGGAGTCTGGGATGTGGAACATGAGCATCCATACAAAGACCACCAGCAGCTATGCAGGTGGTCTGAGCTCGGCCTATGGGGGTCTCACAAGTCCCGGCCTCAGCTATGACCTGGGCTCCAGCTTTGGCTCGGGCACAGGCTCCTGCTCCTTCAGCTGCACCAGCTACACCAGGGCCGTGGTTGTGAAGAAGATGGAGACCTGTGATGGGAAGCTGGTGTCCAAGTCCTCTGACGTCCTGTCCAAGTGAACAGCCACGGCAGCCCCTCCCAGCCTGCCCCTCCTGTGGCTGCACCAGAGCCCGTGAGGGAGCCTGCTGTGAAGGGTAGCACAAGGAATAGGAGACCCACCTGAGCCTCAGTCTTAGCCCTCAGCCCCTCCGCGGAGGAGGGAGTTTACTACCTGAGGACTCCCCTTGCCCATGCCTCCAGCTACAAAACAATTCAAAAGCTTTTTTTTTTCCAAAATAAAACCTCAGCTAGCTCTGCCAATTATATATAGTCATACAAACAGAGATATAGAAACTTCCTTTTTTTTTTTTTTTTTTTTGAGATGGAGTCTCGCTCTCTTGCTCAGGCTGGAGTGCAATGGTGTGATCTCGGCTCACTGCAGCCTCTGCCTTCTGGGTTCAAGCGATTCTCCTGCCTCAGCCTCCTGAGTAGCTGGGACTACAGGCACACACCACTACGCCTGGCTAATTTTTTGTAGTTTTAGTAGAGACGGGGTTTCACCACGCTGACCAGGCTGGTCTTGAACTCCTGACCTTGTGATCCACCTGCCTCAGCCTCCCAAAGTGCTGGGATTACAGGCATGAGCCACCGTGCCCGGTCAAGATATAGAGACTTTCTGCATTTCCTTTCAAATATCAATTCCTTGTATGTTTGTGCTAATATTTAAGAATCTCACATTTCCCAAAACCAGTGAGATATTTTTCAAGCTCAGTGAAATAGAGCATGGGATGCTCTCTATTTCTACTTTTTAAAAATTCCATACATCACAATGAATAGAATTCTAAATTTCTGAAATTTGTGATATATGGTATTTTTAAAAAGCAGTCTCCACATACTGTCGCAGGATCCTTAGGGTGTCGCTCTTCCAGCTGTAAACCTCTGTGGCTGGTGATGCCTTTGCCCAAGTTTTTCTCTGGCCTGCTGGACTCATTCTGCCCACTTGACCTGGCAGACTGTGCTCAGCTTGCACTACCAGACTGGATCCCATGCCTCGGAAGAGACTGGATCCAGGCACACAGCAGTGAGGCATGCATCCGTGAGCAAGCAGGGGGTCAGGCCACTGTGCACAGTCAGGCACATCGGTTGCTGCAGCAGGGTAGTCAGCTCCAGATGCCAGCACAGATTCTGACTTCATGCAAGCCTGTGACTGGATCAGATGCATCGCAAGCAGTTCCCACTGTGGGCACCTGAGGATGAAGGGAATGCAGTGGTGCCCAGAAGCTTGAAGATGCCAAAAACTGCAGAGCCCCAAAGAGGGTGTCACTGCCCTGGCTTGGGGAGCCCCTAGGTCTGAATACCCCAAAGGGCGGCAAATCTTCTCCCCTTCTTGTCACCCACACCTTGGTGAGCAGGCAGTGGCAGGGGCGCATAGTGTTTCATCCCTGTTTGTGTTATAGCTCTTTCAGTCCCACCATTTGGTGGGTCCTGAGTTCTTGTCCTGTGTCCAGGAAGAATGAGGTACATGGACAATTGAAGGGTGAGCAAGGTGAAGAGGTGCTTTATTGAGCAACATTAAGCTCTCAGGAGACCTGAAGTGGGTAACTCCTTTCTGCAGCCAGGTTGTCCCATTGAATCTGCAGCCCTCTGCAGAGATGAGACCCAGAGTGGGTAGCTCCTGTGTGCAGACAGGTCATCCTGTCTCTGAGAGTCTGGCTGAGTCCTGGGGTTTTTATGAACTTCAGAAGGGAGGAAGTGCATGCTGATTGGTCCATGGGCAGCCATGGGTGGGACCAGAAAGGGCATCATAAGTTGTCACTCCAGGGTACAGACTCTACCTGAAACTGACAGCCCAGCCCTCATGCTTCAAGGGGTCCCTGACTTGAAGGTGGAGTTTCACCGGACACCTGCCCCTTTCCACACAGGAACCTGTCTCCCGCCATCAACATGCTATCCACAGTGCCCAGGCTGTTAGTGCCCAGTGGTGCCTGCAGGCCCACGCCAAGCTTCCCTCAGCACCCCCAACTGCCTTTATCTTTATTGCAGCCACTTATGCTTCAAAACCATACAATCAACCAACAAACTTTTTTGGAGTGTCTGCAATGAGCTAAATACTCCATTAAAGACTATCAAGGTACAAAAAAAAAAGGCATTTCATTGAATTTAAAATGCCATTGATTATGAGACACTACTATTTTATGTACCACGAAAAACATAAATAAATAAATATTATCAATTGAACTGTATTAAAATGTCTAAGACATTATTGATTAAAAGATACACCCTCATTTTCAGGAAGTTAATAATGTAAGAAATGTGCATTTTAGAATTGATACAATTCAACAATTAAAACTAGATTCTGACATTCAAGTGTTTACAATTCCATTTGGAAGAGGAAAAAAATCAACCCAGAAAAAGAAAGTCACAGGTATTAGCAAATAATGGAAGTTAAAAATAATACATGTTTGTGGGGAAACATCTGAGCTTTAAGAAGGGTGTATGTTGGGCATAAAATTTACACAGCATGGTGGGTCTAGATTATGTAAGCTGCAAAAACCAGGTGGAGATTTTTGGGCTTATAGTGTTTTATAAACATTAAGAATAACATGATAAAAAACATTATACAAGTTGAAGAAAATAAGTCAGAAACTAAGATAGTAATGAAGATACAAGGGATTTGACAACTTGAATCATGTTGAAGCCCATAAGAATGATGACCTATAAAGTACTTTTAAAAAATACAATTTTTAAAATATTTTTGCAGAGACAAGGTCTCACAGTGTTTCCCCTTACTAATCTCTAACTCCTAGCCTCAAGTGATCCTCCTGCCTCAGCCTTCCAAAATGCTGGAATTACAGGCATGAGTCACCATGCCCAACCAAAAGCCAATTTTTTAATAAAATGAATGAGAACTTATTTTTAAAAATTTATTTAGAGATTAAAGAAAGAGGGTCATCAAAAATGACCTCACAATTTCTAGCTAGGGAAATTTGGACACTAGTGTTAAAAGGACTATGAGCTGTGTTTTTCCAGGGTGCTGAGGAGCCCAACTTATCTATTTAGTGCTTGCCACATTGTAAGCATTCAATAAATATTTCATGGATAGATGAATGAGTGATGAAGCCAGGATATCTGAGTTGAGTTGAGGTCATTCACATAAAGGTGATGGCTGAATGAGAAGATATGAACTTCTCAAAGGAACCAGTTTACAGAAAGCCCAGGAAGGGACGATGGTTTAGGGAAGAAAATTTGGAGTTTTGAAAAGAAACAAAATATGAAAAAAAATAAATAAATAAAGAGAAGTTATAGAAACCAGTGAAAGCGTGGACCATGTATTCAAAGGTAAATAGAATTTCAAAAAAAAAGAAAAAGAAAAGTTGTTCAATGTTGTAAAAAGTTACAGAGAAGTCAGAATACAGAGAATGAAGACAAGTTAAATTGACATGATACAATGAGATCAGCTGATGATTTTTCGTAGAACGACTTCAATAGGGTGGTAGAAGAGCTGCCAAATTAAAGAGCTTGAAAAGATATGATGGCGTATAACTAGAGGCAGCTGGAGATTGTGTCCAGAAAGTGCTAGACTGTCCATGACGGAAAATTCACTTCCAGAGTGTCATTTTCAGATAATGTTGACCTCCCTACCTTCTTCTAGGAATCTATCCTCCTCCTTTAAAATGCCATTAATTATTAATAATACTTATTTATACAAAACATATATGACTTAATTTAAAATAGTAAAAAGCTGGGAAGAAATATGATCAAATTGTTTTAATGAATCAGGAATAATATGGATAATGTGAACTAAATTAATAAAATCCTAAGATATTCAAACTAATAAGGAATGTATCTTGAAGTTTAAAAGAAGTACTTTTATGTCAACTAAAAAGGATATGGTGTGTAATAAAGTTATTGAATGCACTGTCTCATGTACTGGTAGAGACAACAACAGAATAATATCCAAGAAGCTGAGAAAATGTTTGGATTAAACATCAACTGATCCAGTTGATTAAGGAAAGCATCCCTATTTCTGGATTTTTAATTGATGAATTAGAAAGCTATAGCACTTTCTTTCAAAATTTATTGTGGTGTCAGTATTCTTTAGGATAATCAACTGGTCCAATGCAATATGACATGTCTCTATTTTAATCTTCAATCCTTTCTTTTTCAATTGAGTCAGGAGTCCCCTGTAACTTTTTTTCCTGGAAATATTCCTAAAAAAACTGTATATTTTCCTGAAAGTATTTATGTAGATATTTTATGATGATGAATAGTTTAATGCTAGAAGCACTAGAGCTATACATAAAGGTGAAACACTAGCTTTTTTCAAACAATGGTTATTTAAAGACATATTAATTAATCTAGATGAGGCTACGTAGAGTGAAAAGATATTTTTTCTGATTTCTGAGGGGTCTCTCATTCTACATTAAAAATCTTTTACTTCCCAAGACAGATTTAAAAGATTAAGATTTTAAAACTTTATATTTATTTTTAAAGGCTTGTATCTAATTCTTAATACATTGATAAATAATATTTCATTTGAAAATAAGCCATATTAGATGGACGAATTTAGGGGAAAAATTTCACAAGTTATTCAGTACCGAAGTTCTAGAAGGCAGTGTGATAAGAGTACTAAAATGAAAGCAAATAAAGGTTATATAATCAGCTTTTTTGCTGACCTAGGTTTTGTATTTTGTGATTTTATCTCTAAAACTAATGATGTTTAAGTTTGAAAATGGCAGCATATACTGATAAATCATACATGACTTTTTTTTTTTTTTTTGAGGCAGAGTCTCACTCTGTCACCCAAGCTGGAGTGCAGAGGTGCAATCTTGGCTCACTGAAACTTCTGCCTCCCAGGTTCAAGCGATTCTCCCATCTCAGCTTCCCAAGCTCCTGAGTAGCTGGGATTACAGGCTTGTGCCACCACACGTGGCTAATTTTCGTATTTTTATTACTGACAGGGCAGGGTTTCATTATGTTGGCCAGGATGGTCTCGAACTCCTGGCCTCAAGTGATCTGCCCACCTCAGCCTCCCAAAGCTCTGGGATTACAGGTGTGAGCCAACACACCCAGCCCATACATGGCTATTTTTAATGAAAAGTTCGTAAAAGATGACTAGTTGTTTTATAGTTGTACTTTTTGTGTACTCTTTAGCTATTATAAGGTATTTGTTTACTAATCAGATGTATTAAAATTGCTGTCTTAAAAAAAGCAGAAAACATTTATTTTGTTTATTTTATTTATTTTATTCTTGTGATTCTATAAAACAAGTCAAAGTACATGGCTTGCTTTAAAGATAGGCTTAAATATATTTGCAGTAATTAGTCTTGAAAAAATTAACTCTGGTGCATGAGAAAAGATTGCTTTTCACACAAGAAATAGATGAATAATGGCATGTAGCTTCAAAGCTAAATGTGGCTAAATCATTGGTGTATTTAATCACTTGCATGATGGAGAAAGCATTATAATTATTATTATTATTCTAGTTATTATTACTTACGCTACTGAATTTAGTACCCTGCATTGCACCCTACACACAATGAAGCCTTTGAAGTTTCCAGGAAAAATAGAAAAAAAACTCCAAATTGTGGAGGAAAAAAGGTTTCCTATTGACGAGCTCAATTATTCACAAGAGTTGTTATTACGACGTTTTGCATTTGATTTAAAACGATGGGGGAAGGAGGGTTGTAAACCAAACAGAATTAGCCATATGTTGATAAGTATTGAAGCTGGGTGATGGGTACATGGGAAGGGTCTTAATTTTGCTATCCTTTCATTTTTTGTTTGAAAATTTGAAAACATCCATTATAAAATGTAAAGAAAAAGGTAAAAATATTAAAGCAAATTAACTTTATCAGAATATATGCCTTTGTGATCTCTGCAAGTTATCACTGAAAGTAGCTAGTCTCTTGGGAATTTACACGTTAAAACATTTATTTTTTTTGCAGACTCACTCAGCATCCAGCAGGTGCTTTTTCTGCCTGCCAGTGAGCATTCCAGAGGGCTGTGACCATTTTGGCCTCTCTAGGGTGATGTAGCTGCCTGGGGACACAGAGGGGAAAACATTCCTGAAGAAAAAGAAAAATCCAAGCAAAAAAGGGAAACAAGGCCAGGCACGGTGGCTCACGCCTGTAATCCCAGCACTTTGGGAGGCCGAGGTGGGTGGATCACGAGGTCAGGAGATCAAGACCATCCTGGCTAACACAGTGAAACCCTGCCTCTACTAAAAATACAAAAACAATCGGGCATGGTGGCAGGCGCCTATAGTCCCAGCTACTCAGGAGGCTGAGACAGAAGAATTGCTTGAACCCAGGAGGCGGAGTTTGCAGTGAGAGGAGATCACACCACTGCACTCCAGCCTGGGTGACAG